>NC_059159.1:106924658-107112999 GCF_019923935.1 Bubalus bubalis | reverse complement strand
AAGAGGGCATTTGAAAAATCAAATCCAGAGTAATCATCCCCATTATGTCAATCACTTTAGAGCTCTTTCCATTGCTTACCTGATGGAGGGTTCTGCCATCTGGCAGAGAGTCTTCAGGTGGTGCTATTAGGCGGCACAGTTCCTTCAGAACACAGATGACTCATCTGATGACTGTGTGGGCTACTTCTGTGTGGACTTGACCCCACTTCTAGTGTCTTGTATTTCTGTGTTCACTCCAACTCCCTCAAAAAAGAAATGACAAGAATGTGATGTTTTGCAGTTGTTTGTGATTGATGATGCATTCTTGAAACAGGGAAAAAATTAATGGATTCAATAGATCCTGCAAAATGTTTATGAGTAGACTGAGCAGAAGAAAATGCCTTTTCTACTAGGTAAGCTGTACCTGGGGCCTCCTGAGAAGTTAACTGCTGATATCAGACTCACCCTGATGAGATAGAAATGCTGAGCTGAAGTGTGCCCCCTTGGTTTGCAGAGTCCGGTTTTCTCTGGCACCATCCAAGTACGATAAAATTTGTCTCTCAGATACGAGCATCTTTAAAATGATGACATCAAAAACAAATACTACAAATTTGAACCTCAGGGAAGAATGAAACATATGGACCTCATTGCTTCCCTCTAGTGGTTATGTCCTGTTTTCAGCTGGTCTCTTGGCACTTGGGTGGGTCCTGTACTGGGAAGCCCAGCGCCCTCTTGTGGAGGGCAGGAGAAGGTGTCCACATTTCTCATACGGGCAGAGACCTGGACTGCGGAGAAGCCCGTAAATTGGCAAAGACAAACTTGACCTGCTGCTGCTGCTGCTAAGTCACTTCAGTCGTGTCCGACTCTGTGTGACCCCATAGATGGCAGCCCACCAGGCTCCCCCGTCCCTGGGATTCTCCAGGCAAGAACACTGGAGTGGGTTACCATTTCCTTCTCCAATGCATGAAAGTGAAAAGTGAAAGTGAAGTCGGTCAGTAACCCTAACCCTAACTTGACCTGAGGGACTGGTAAACACGAGTCACCTCCGCCAGAGCTTGTGGACGTGTTCCACACACAGAGATATCTTAGAAGCAGAATCAAATAAATTCTCATGATTTAATTGTCTTTTTAAAAAATACTTGTTAATGTTCTACTTATTCTGTGATTTTGAACGTCCTCTTGGAATTAAACAAATTAAGTAGTAGAATATAGCCCTGTTTATCAGACATGGTCCATGAATAAAGGGAATGCTCCAAAGAGCTGATAGTGCAACCCATGGACCATGATAACTTGTCAGGTTTTGCAGATAGAAGATAATGATTAAAGATGTGGGCTGTGATGCCTAATTCCCATGCTGGTTCTGCTAACCAGGCAGGCACCTGACTTAAGTTTTCAAAACCTCACTTTCCTATAAAATGAGAATGCTGATAGTTCCCACCTTGCAGAGTTATGACAATTCAGTGGTGAAGAATTGGCCTGCGAATGCAGGAGCCGCAGGAGACTCAGGTTCGATCCCTGGGTCTAGAAGATCTCCTGCAGAAGGAAATGGCAACCCACTCCAGTATTCTTGCCTGGGAAATCCCCTAAACAGAGGAGACTGTTGGGTTACAGTCCACAGGGTCACAATGAGTCAGAAACAACTGAGGACGCATGCAAATAAATATATTAGCACATTGTACTTAGCAAATGCTATTACTATTTAACCCGAAGATTAACATTTTTTAAAAGGTGTATTACTTTCTTTGTTGCCTTCTATGACAAAGTACAATGACCAACATTAATCATTTCCTAGGAGGCTCCTATTTCTCCTTGTGAAAAATGACTCTATGCCCGTAAATAAGGCAATGAAGAGCTAAGAAGTGGCAGAGGTCTGAGTACGGTTACCCAACTTTTTCCTACTAAAAACCTAGTGGCCTTCATGTGAACTGCCTGTCCTATATTCTGAGGTTTCTTTATTTCCATTTTCACCTGTTCTCTCCCTGTCTTATCACCCATTTCTAACACCACTGTTGACTCCACCTCTCTCCAATCTGCTGTGGACTCAGAAAGGAGGTAACAGAGCTCATTAGAATTTTGCTTTATGCCATAGGTTAAATAGGCTCCAGTGGGAACATGTGAACTCTTTCCCTGTTTGCAAAACACATAATCTCCTGTCTGAATACATGTATGCCTTTTAGCATCCATGGAATCCGTACCTAAAGAGTAGAAAAGAACTAAAAAAATAAAAATAAAAAAATGAAAGTGTTAAAAGACTTTTTTGTTTTGGATGGGCGGCTGATCATGTGAGGGGGGAGCTTTGGAGGCAATCCTATTTTGTCTTTTGTCTCCTGATTGGAGGGAGGGTAGGCTGGATTCTACTCCCTGGCCTGGAAGCACTGGCCCCTAGTGGTCGGGTTGGGTACTGCTGGGGAGGGCCGGCTACTGTTTGACAGAAAACGGTCTTGCAGGTAGTGGTAATGGAAGTTCAGTTCAGTCGCTCAGTTGTGTCTGACTCTTTGTGACCCCATGGGCTGCAGCACGCCAGGCCTCCCTGTCCATCACCAACTCCCGGAGTCCACCCAAACCCATGTCCATTGAGTTTGTGATGCCAACCAACCATCTCCTCCTCTGTTGTCCCCTTCTACTCCTGCCCTCAATCTTTCCCAGCATCAGGGTCTTTTCAAATGAGTCAGCTCTTCGCATCAGGTGGCCAAAGTATTGGAGTTTCAGCTTCAACATTAGTCCTTCCAATGAACACCCAGAACTGATCTCCTTTAGGATGGATTGGTTGGATCTCCTTGCAGTCCAAGGGACTCTCAAGAGTCTTCTCCAACACCACAGTTCAAAAGCATCAATTCTTCGGCACTCAGCCTTCTTCACAGTCCAACTCTCACATCCATACATGACCACAGGAAAAACCATAGCCTTGACTAGACGGACCTTTGTTGACAAAGTAATGTCTCTGCTTTTTAACATGCTGTCTGCTGCTGCTGCTGCCAAGTTGCTTCAATCATGTCTGACTCTGTGCGACGCCATAGATGGCAGCCCACCAGGCTCCTCTGTCCCTGGGATTCTCCAGGCAAGAACACTGGAGTGGGTTGCCATTTCCTTCTCCAATGCATGAAAGTGAAAAGTGAAAGTGAAGTCGCTCAGTCGTGTCCGACTCTTAGCGACCCCATGGACTGCAGCCTTCCAGGCTCCTCCATCCATGGGATTTTCCAGGCAGAAGTACTGGAGTAGGGTGCCATTGCCTTCTCCGAATATGCTGTCTAGGTTGGTCATAACTTTCCTTCCAAGGAGTAAGCGTCTTTTAATTTCATGGCTGCAGTCACCATCTGAAGTGATTTTGGAGCCCCCTAAAATAAAGTCAGCCACTATTTCCACTGTTTTCCTATCTATTTCCCATGAAGTGATGGGACCAGATGTCATGGTCTTAGTTTTCTGAATGTTGAGCTTTAAGCCAACTTTTTCACTTTCCTCTTTCACTTTCATCAAGAGGCTCTTTAGTTATTCTTCACTTTCTGCCACAAGGGTGGTTTCATCTGCATATCGGAGGTTATTGATATTTCTCCCGGCAATCTTGATTCCAGCTTGTACTTTCTCCAGCCCAGCGGTAATGGAAGAGCAAGCAGATATTAGCCAGGGGAGCATAACTGGAGGAGAATCTGAACCAGAGTCAAGATGGGAGCAAAGACCACAGTGAGGAGAGAGGCAAGGTGGGTCTATGATTGAGAGTACAAATAACAAGATATGAAGTGGGGGTGTGCTGCCTGTAGCTTTGTAGTGTAGTGAGGTCTGGGAGCATGATTCCTCTAGCTCTGTTCTTCCTTCTCAAGATTGTTTTGGCTATTCAGGATCTTTTGTGTCTCCATACAAAATTTTAAAATTATTTGTTCTAATTCTGTGAAAAATGCCATTCGTATTTTGATAGGGATTACATTGAATCTGTAGATTGCCTTGGGTAGTGTGGTCATTTTAACAATGTACATTCTTCCAATCCAAGAACACAGTGTATCTTTCTGTTTGTGTCATTTTCAATTTCATCAGCATTAGTCATATAGCTTCCTGAGAACAGACCTTTTACCTGTAGGTAAGTTAAGTTTTTAATGACCCTGACTGGCATGGCATGTATTTCATTACAGATTCAAGATGCCTAATGACATTTAAATTTTTTTTTATTTTATATCGGGATATAGCCAATTAACAATGTTGTGATAGTTTCGAGTGCACAGCAGAGCAACTCAGCTATATATATATATATACACATGTATCCATTTGCTCCCAAACTCCGCTCCCACTCAGGTTGCCACATAACATTGAGCACGGTTCCCTGTGCTAGACAGTAGGTCCTTGTTGGTCAAATGACATTTTAAAACTGATGTATTTTATTTTTAATTTTCTTATTGTGGTCTCTCACACTAGAACATAATCACATTGCCTATATAGAAGGTACTTCTCTTAGATGGCTTTTTCTTAGAAACAGACCCTGAATCAAGAAATGTGAGTGCATGTGATTTATTAAGGACATGCTTCTGGGAGAAATCGCTAAGGAAGCAGGGAGGCTGGAGAGAGAAGAGGATGCTGTCAAGAAATGGTGCGATGGCAGAAGAAAGTCCTGGTCTCTGAGTCCCAGGGGAGCTCTGGAATGTCAGTTGCACCTCAGAGTTTGTCCCTCTGGGAGGCAAGGAAGGCAGTATTCCAAATATTCCCTCCCACAGTGAGGTCAGTCACCGAGCGGCAGAGGCCAGGGAGTGCACAGTGGGTAATAAACTCCCACTCTCCAAGCAGACAAGATGACCTCAGCAGCCACAGTCAGAGCTTGAAGGAAAGGTGACACCGTGAGCAGCTAGCCATGCAGCACAGAAAAGCTGGGACCTGGGAAGCGTGTCAGGGGTGTCCCCTCGAGTTCTCACTGAGGATGTAATAAATGAGTGGATCAACAAACAAGTACAAGGCCCCCATCCCTCCATAAGGGCACACATGGTGCCAGTTTTTGCTTTATATTACGTGTACTTACATCCCCATTACCCAGTGCTCTATGGATTAGATTTTGGTAAAGAAAGATGGTTCAGCCAGAGAGCTAACTTCTCCTTATCCAGGACACTGGGGTTTGGGCATAAGCCCCTCCAATGACAGAGACAGCAGAACTGGGTTGGTTTCCAGAGTCAAACCTTCCAAAGAACTGGAATCACCAGTGCATGAGTGTGACCTCAAGAAAGACGTGACCACTGTGGTCCTGGTCCTGGCATTAGAATGGACAGGAAGGGGTTTAATGTGACCCTGCACCTATCATTAAGTGAGTGACCAAAGAGCAAATGAGACCCTGCAAGTCCATCCCCAGGGCAACATGAGAAGGTGATTGAGAGTCCAATGTGAGAACAGAAAAAGAAGAGATCGAAGTCAGTCTCCCCATGGGGAGTGGCAATAAACAGCCCAGAAGATAAGTTTTTGTGCCCATAAATATCTTACATGATGATGAAGAGAATACACAGATGTGTGAAAACCTCATAAACAAGAAAGTGGCTCTGTCCCAGCTGCTCACATTCAGAGAACTGCATCACCATCCACTACCCCGGAGGAAGGAGCAAAGATTAAAACCAGAATGACCTCCATTTGTGAGGCTTATTTTAGTTGAAATGGGTCTAGTTCTTTGGTAGAAATTTTGTCTTCCTATAGGGAGGTAGCTCGGAGAAGGCAATGGCACCCCACTCCAGTACTCTTGCCTGGAAAATCCCATGGATGGAGGAGCCTGGTAGGCTGCAGTTCATGGGGTCGCTAAGAGTTGGACACAACTGAATGACTTCCCTTTTACTTTTCATTTTCTTGCATTGGAGAAGGAAATGGCAACCCTCTCCAGTGTTCTTGCCTGGAGAATCCCAGGGAAGGGGGAGCCTGGTAGACTGCCGTCTATGGGGTCGCACAGAGTCGGACACGACCAAAGCGACTTAGCAGCAGTAGCAGCAGCAGCAGAGAGGTAGCTATGTTCAAATAAAGATACTCTCCTTTCTTACATTCCCATTGACGGACCCCTGACATGGGTTGTCCTGTAGAAAAAATATGCAGTGAATCTGAGGGTTTCATGCATAGCTCACCTGTGCTGTCCAGCCTAGAAGACTGGGGAGAAACTGCCACAAAAATCATACCCAAAATAAGATCCTGGTATACAGACTTTGTTACATAAGTCTTATGTGTTTCAGAGTCTTAGAAATGAACAAGGAAACAAAAAAATAGTACATTCTGACACTCAGCTATGTTCCCAGCAGTTGAGGGACTAGCATACTGAGTCTGGAAAGGCGAGGGGCAACAGTGCCTGAAGCAGAAAGGGAACCCAGGCCACTTCCTTTCCACCGTATTTGAATCTGAATGCAGGTCTGTCCGCTTATGTGCCCTTTTCACTGTGGACATAACCAGACGGGTACACAGCGAGTTAAAGGATTAAGACACCAACTGAACTGACCCTTGTAACAACTTTTCAAGGAGGCAGAAATGGAAGTCCTGACCACAAACTGGGGCTGGCTTTGGCAGTTTAAAGATGTACAGCTAATTCACACCATAATTACTTCTTTAAAAAAAAAAATTAAAGTACAGTTGATTTACAGTATTATATTAGTTTCAAGTATACAACAAAGTGATTGTTATATATCAGATCAGATCAGATCAGTCGCTCAGTCGTGTCCGACTCTTTGCGACCCCATGAATCACAGCACGCCAGGCCTCCCTGTCCATCACCAACTCCCGGAGTTCACTCAGACTCACGTCCATCGAGTCAGTGATGCCATCCAGCCATCTCATCCTCTGTCATCCCCTTCTTCTCCTGGCCCCAATCCCTCCCAGCATCAGAGTCTTTTCCAATGAGTCAACTCTTCGCATGAGGTGGCCAAAGTACTGGAGTTTCAGCTTCGGCATCATTCCTTCCAAAGAAATCCCAGGGCTGATCTCCTTCAGGATGGACTGGTTGGATCTCCTTGCAGTCCAAGGGACTCTCAAGAGTCTTCTCCAACACCACAGTTCAAAAGCAAGTATATATAACTGAATCACTTTGTAATATACATATAACTGAATGTAGAAATATATGTTAATATTATTACAAGATATTGAATATAGTACCCTGTGCTATATAGTAAATCCTTGCTGCTTATCTATTTTATGCATAGCAGTTTGTATCTGTTAACCCTGCACTCCTAATTTATCACTCCTCTCGCCCTGTCCCCTCTGGTAACCATGGCTTTGTTTTCTATGTCTATGAGTCTGTTTCTGTTTTGTATATAGATTCATTTTGTGTCATAGTTTAGATTTCACAAATAAGTGATATCGATTGGTATCAGTCTTTCTCTGACTTCTTTCACTTGGTATGATGATCTCTGGGTCCATCCATGTTGCTGCAAATGACATTCTTTCCTTCTTTTTTATGGCTGAGGAATTACGATTACTTCTGAGCTTTCACTACTAGTAGTAATGTGCAATCACCAAGTGAATTGTTAGATTTGTATAGCCCAACCTGTAAGTATACAAACATGGAACTGGGAATGAACTAAACCCATTTACCATTCATTGACATCTACAGTGTGCCTTGCTCTGCAGCTGGGAAGAGTAGCGTGGGAGCAGGGGCAGCAGGCTGAAAACTGTGATAGAATCTCTGATGCCAAGAAAATGAGTCAATACCTGCTGTAGAAAAAAGATGGGTTAGTACCACTATCTGTGTTGACAGTTTGAGATAACGGGTGTTAGTAATTTTCTAGAAAGAGATTTCCTATATATTGAAAAATACTGAAGGGGGCAGGAAAGTCCCAGTGTGTGAGTGCATCCTATGCCTCCTAATTGTCTACATGTGAGCACAGGCCCTGCTCCTGACCTTGTGGAATATTTCCCATTGCCAATCAATGCTGCTGGTAGAAGCCTGCAACAATAGTCTTTCTGGGGCCCTGCCCAGACTCAACTCACTGTACCAAACAAGGCACCTAAAAAGAAGCTTTCCTGGAGTGGGCTCCATGTGCTGCTCCTCTGCTGCATGATCCTCTAGCACCAGGGTCCAATTAACATCCATAAAACTGACCCATCCCATGAGACCCTTTCCCCCTTGGAAGTACCTATCATATAATTGGGGCTGGAGCGCTACTCTAGCCATGAAAACAGTGTGGCTGGCTGATGGGTAGGAACTCAGGGAAGGGAGGAGTCTTAATTTCAGGTGGATTACCTGTGAGCTTCTGATGACCTCCTTACTGTCCCTCCATCACCCCCAGCATGATCACTACCGCTCTACCAGTGTTCTTCCTCTCACGAGGGGACAACAGCTGGCTTTCTGTACATTTGTCTCAGCAAACCAGCAGCTGTATAACTAAACACCAAGCAAGTGTTCAATAATAGAAATTACAGAAGCCTGCTGAGTGTCACGCCTCTTGAAAAGGTACTCAAATTCAGGGTTGTTTGTTTGATAATTTTTATTTTAACATTGTTCTGGCCAAACAAAATATATCTACAGTCCATATGCTAGCTTCACAGGCCACCAGTGGGTTACTTCTTATGTGGACCATCCTTTCTTTCATGAGCAGCTTTTAAATTTTTATTTACTTATTTTAGTGAGGTGTAGTTGATTTATAATACGATGTAGGTTTCAGGTAAACAACAGTGATTCACAATTTTTAGAGGTTATAATCCATTTAAAGTTATTATAAAATAAATATTGGCTATATTCCCTGTGTTGTATAATATATCCTTGTAGCTTATTTATTTAGACATAGTCGTTTGTACCACTTAATCCCCTACCCTATATTGCAACTCCCTCCCTTCCCACTGGTAACCACTAGCTCATTCTCTGTATCTGTGAGTCTGTTTCTTTTTTGTTACATTCAGTAGTTTGTGGTATTTTTTAGATTCCATTTATCATACAGTATTTGTCATTCTCTGTCTGGCTCATGTCACTAAGCATAATACCCTGCTCGTCTTCTCTCAACCTCAGTTGTGCACTTGAATCACGTGAAGAGTTTTAAAAAACATACTCATAAGGGACTTCCCTTGTGATCCAGTGACTAAGACTCTGGCGCCACCCAGCTCTGATCCCTGGTCAGGGAACTAGATCCCCCATGTCACAACTAAGAGTTTGTAAGCCACAACTAAGACTCAGCACAGCCAAATAAAAATAAATATTTAAAGAATAAAAACAAAGTCATAAGTGAGTTCTTCATTCCATACCAGACCAATTCATCCAGAATCTTTGGGGGTGGGAACTGGGCATTACTATTTTTCAAAAGCTTCCTTAAGGAGTCTACTGAGCAGCCAGGTTGGAGGACCATCATCTTCAGGCTGCTTTGCTGCTGCTCCTCCAAACAGAGAAGCAGAGAAAGCCCTGAGAAACAAGCCAATAGGAATGCCCTCTGATACCCTTTGGGTGAGGCTTAGTTTGGAGAAGACACGTTCAAGGATGTTCTGGTGGTCCTTATAGTTCCTACAGATTCCTGCAGACCTGGCTTATCTCTTTAGATAAGGAGATTAAGACCTGGCTAGTGCTACTATATCTTCATCACTTCATGGGAAATAGATGGGGAAACAGTTGAAACAGTGTCAGACTTTATTTTTGGGGGCTCCAAAATCACTGCAGATGGTGATTGCAGCCATGAAATTAAAAGACACTTACTCCTTGGAAGGAAAGTTATGACCAACCTAGACAGCATATTCAAAAACAGAGACATTACTTTGCCAACAAAGGTCCGTCTAGTCAAGGCTATGGTTTTTCCTGTGGTCATGTATGGATGTGAGAGTTAGACTGTGAAGGAAGCTGAACGCTGAAGAACTGATGCTTTTGAACTGTGGTGTTGGAGAAGACTCTTGAGAGTCCCTTGGACTGCAAGGAGATCCAACCAGTCCATTCTGAAGGAGATCAGTCCTGAGTGCTCATTGGAAGGACTGATGCTAAAGCTGAAACTCCAGTACTTTGGCCACCTCATGTGAAGAGTTGACTCACTGGAAAAGACCCTGATGCTGGGAGGGATTGGGGGCAGGAGGAGAAGGGGACGACAGAGGATGAGATGGTTGGATGGCATCACCGACTAGATGGACATGAGTTTAAGTAAGCTCGGGGAGTTGGTGATGGACAGGGAAGCCTGGTGTGCTGCAGTCCATGGCGTCATAAACAGTTGGACATGACTGAGCAACTGAACTGAACTGGTTCTCAGCCTTGAGAACTTCATCTGGACATCTTCCCCTATAACCTTTTCCTCTAACAACCCATCCGCCAGCATTTCTATATACTACCAAAACACAAATGCTGAGAACTAGGCCTTGCCCTCCAGCAAGGCAGGAATCCAGTCCCCTTATGACTCCAGGGAACATGATTCAAAAGGAAGGTGGTTGAGTGGAGCAAAAAGAATAAAGACAGAAAGAACAACAAATAAGGAAAGAATGAAAAGATGGAACATGCAGCTAAGTAGGAACTAAGGGCCTCACCCAACCACAGCTTCAACTCAGACCATTAAAGTCCCACATGTTGATGTGCACACATGTTCACAATGAATTGTGTGTTGGTGTCAAATGTTTACTGTCACTCTATCAAAATAGAGCCTGCCATTAAATTAGCTTAAGGTTTAAAATGAATTATTTCTTAACATGCTGTGTCCAGGGTCCTTTTTTTTTTTTTTTTTTTTTTTTTGGTGGACTGCACAAGAAGTAGCTGAGAATGAATCTGTAAAAGAAAAAGTCCTCTTCATATCTTGAATTTGAAGGTAAGGCTGAACGAAATGATAACCTAACTTCTGTGTTTTAGATTGAAGAAACTGAGGTCCAGGATGGTGAAATGACTCCTCTAACGTCATACAACTATCTTGTGGCAAAGCTAGACGTGGTATCAAGATCCACAGTCTAAACATGCATCTCTACCAGTAGAGTCTGTGCACAGCAGCAGAACCCTTCCCAACAGAGATTCTGCAAGGCCCAAGTCGATTGGTCAGAGCTGTACATCCTAGATGTGTTTTTGTCTCTGTTCTAGGATATGCACTGGGAAGTAGTTGGTTGGTTGCTCAGTTGCTTCAGTCGTGTCCGACTCTCTGTGACCCTATGGACCGTAGTCCATTAGGCTCCTCTGTCCATGGGATTTTCCTGGCAAGAGTACTGAAGTGGGTTGCCATGCCCTCCTCCAGGGGATCTTCCTGACCCAGAGATCAAACCCACATCTCCTGCATCTCCTGCATTGCAGGCAGATTCTTTACCGACTGAACCACCTGGGAAGTCCATTGGGAGGTAGGGGTGACCTTAAAAGATACATTTATAAACCACAAGGATTCCTTCTGTTCTTCCCCATAGTTGGATATGTAGAGTCTGTGGATGCATTTCTGCCATATCCATCTTAGACTGTGTGGGTAAATGATACAGAGCATCCCTACTGGGGGAGAGTCTGGACACTAAATATCTGAAAGAAAATAGCAAGTCTTAATCACCCAAAATCCCAAAGGTAGCTAAATGGCCACATAATTGACTGAACCAAAACAAACAAAAAAACATAACTGAATATGCCGTCCACCAATTGCTGTTATTAAAGAACAAAAATCATATCCCGCCCAAGTCATCATTAAAAATCAAGATAAAAAAGTTGAAGGCATTTTAATTTTTTCTTCATAAATCTGGATACTCATTCTTAATTCCTAAGCTCTGTATTACCCAACTAGGGGCTTATCCTTTCACTGCCAGCTTCCCTTCTTCATTTCTCTCTCTTCAGCTTGGACATCACATTGACCCCAAAGTATAGCAGCAGTTCCCCTTCTTTCTCCCATACATTTTCTCAGGCTCACGTGAAATAGAAAAGCCAGGGGCTCTAAATACTCTCTCAGTCCCCTGTAGAATAACCCTCCTCCTCTTCCTAGTCTCTGCTGAGCAGACTCAAGCAACCCACTGCTGTGAGTGCTCCCTCATCTCTCTCTGTTCCCTGACTTTTGGGTCATTGCCTCATTTGCTCAGAATAATTTTTTTATCCTCAAATAATTTTCTCTATCACATATTTCAGTGATTATTTACTTATTCATCTTTCCTAATCAAATTCATACTTCTGGAGGACAGAAACTACATTTCTGTCATTTTATACTTTTCAGCATCCAGTAGGTTATATAGTTAATGAATTATTATGTACATGAATGAATGAAAGAAATAAAGACCAAAATGAAGGAAGTAGTTTTACTACCTTTGTTTATGCTGATGGTTCTTTCTCTAAGGGAAATAGACATTTTGTCCAACTGTCTATAAATGAAAGTTGCTCCATTGTGTCCAAGTATTTGCAACCCTATGGACTATACAGTCCATGGAATTTTCCAGGCCAGAATACTGGAGTAGCTAGCCTTTCCCTTCTCCAGAGGGTCTTCTCAACCCAGGGATTGAACCCAGGTATCCCACATTGCAGGCAGATTCTTTACCAGCTGAGCCACAAGGGAAGCCCAAGAATAATGCACTGGGTAGCCTATCCCTTCTCCAGTGGATCTTCCTGGGTCTCCTGCATTGCAGGTGGATTCTTTACCAACTGAGCCAACTGTGTATATAACAGCATAATTAGAAAAGAAATGTTTCAAAACACAGTTTTACAAGGGTGTCTTCCAGTTGATTATGCCAAAAACGAGATCCCAATGGACCTCAAGTTAATGTTGATTTTAAAAATGTGTTGATCTGGTGTTTCTTGGTGATTTAATATAGCCTTTAGACTGCAGGGTGAGGAGGTATGTAGAATTAGCAGAGAATCAGCCCTAAAGAGAACAGTTGTAAAAGAGAGTCAAAAATGCCCCAAATAGCTCCTTCATTGGTTTGTTACAGAGCCCTATACCTACTGAAATTAAAAACTACTATTCTTCAGAACAGTAGTTCTGAAGTTTTATTATTCTTATTATTCTTGAGACAATTCAATAATCAGATATTGAATGCCTATGAATCATTAGATCTGGACATGTTACCAAGGATATTTCTTGCCTACAGGCATAGAGCACTAAATGGTCAACTCAGTAGCGTGGCATTGTTTACTTTATTAACCAACTAGGAACCCTTCTCTACTAGCAAAGATCAGGGTTTTAAGCCAAGTGGGCAGTTAAGCTTTCCTGGCCAGTATTCTTCCATTAGAAGTATTTCCTTTGACACTGTTGCTTTTTGGTGACACTTTGTGTGGGATGGAATTTGCATAATTTTTTTTGGCTCATCTTAGGGAAAAATAGATTTTCACTTTCTTTAAATGTATGGTCTATTTTCCTTAAGGACCAAATCAGCCTTGTCATTTTAATAAATGTCCCAAACCATGCAGCCCAGAGCTAATGCATGGCTTTTAGGGCCCTCAGGCAGGTGATGGCATTTGCCCATCATTTACAAGGATCTCTCCTATGACACCAAACAGACATTTACAACTTGTTAAATAACTACTTGAATTTTAAAAAGTTTACTTCAGAGGGTACATTTTGTCATTCTCCCTGGAAGACTGCTTATGGCTACATAGTTTTTGCAATGCCCACTGTGAAATCTTTGACCTCTAAATCTGCAGAAGACCCACATGGAAAAATTCTTTCCTTTCCAATTTTACTATCAGAAAATTAATCTTTAAGTGAGTTATGTATTTCTTGTGGGTCAAGTTTCTCAGTCTCTAAACTGGTTGTAATATCACAATAATCAGACAAAGAAGAGAAATAAAAGGAAATCAAATTGGAAAGGAAGAAGTAAAATTGTCACCATTTACATTTGATATGCTACAATTCAGAAAAATCCTAAAGGAACCACCAAAAACCCACTAGAGCTCAATGAATCTGGTAAAATTGCAGGATACAAAATTAGCATCATGAAATCTGTTGCATTTCTGTACATTAACAATGAACTGTCAGAAATAGAAATTAATAAAACAATCTCATTTACCACACAACAAAAAGAATAAGATATCTAGAAATAAATTTAACTAAGAAAAAGATCTATACTTGGAAAACTATAAGACACTGATGAGAGAAATTGATGTTGACAAAGCAGATGGAAAGATACACTGTTTCTAGGGATTAGAAAAATTAATATTGTTAAAATGACCAAATTTTTCTAGGGAATCTACAGAGTCAATGCAATCCCTATCAAAATACTAGTTGCATTTTTCACAGAATTAGACCAAAAGTCATTCTAAATTTTGTATGGAAACACAAAAGACCCTAAACCACCAAAGCAATCTTGAGAAAGAACAGAGCTGGAGGTATCATGCTTGCTGGTATCACACTATACTACATTACTACAGTGATAAAAAACAGTATGATAATGGCACAAAAACAGATACAGACATCATGGAATAGAATGGATATCCCATCAATAAACTTACACACGTAGGGTCCATTAATCTATGACAAAGGAGGCAAGAATCTAAAGTGAGGAAAAGACCGTTTCTTCATTAAGCGGTGCTAGGAAAACTGAAGAGCTACATGTAAAAGAATGAGATTAGAACATTTTCTCATACCACATAAAAAATAAACTCAAAATGGCCTAAGGACTTAAGTGTAAGACTGGAAACCATAAAATTCTTAGAAGATAACATAGGCAAAATACTCTTTGACATAAATTATAGCCGTATGTTTTTATCTGTCCCTAAGGCAAAGGAAACAAAGACGAAAATAGACTAGTGGGATCTAATTAAAGTTAAAAGTTTTTGCACAGCAAAGTAAACCATTGACAGAATGAAAAGACAACTTACTGAATGGGAGAAAATATTAGTAAATGATATGATCAACAGGGGATTCATATTCAAAATATATAAACAGCTCATACAACTCAATATCAAAAACCAAACAAACTTGATTAAGAGTGGGAAAAAGACCTGAATAGAAAATATACAGACACTGCTGCTGCTGCTAAGTCGCTTCAGTCATGTCCAACTCTGTGCGACCCCAGAGACGGCAGCCCACCAGGCTCCCCTGTCCCTGGGATTCTCCAGGCAAGAACACTGGAGTGGGTTGCAATTTCCTTCTCCAATGCATGAAAGTGAAAAGTGAAAGTGAAGTCGCTCAGTCGTGTCTGACTCTTAGTGACCCCATGGACTGCAGCCCACCAGGCTCCTCTGTCCATGGGATTTTCCAGGCAAGAGTACTGGAGTGGGGTGCCATCGCCTTTTCCGTATATACAGATGGCCAACAGGCAAATGAAAAATGCTCAACATCACTAATTATCAGAGAAATGCAAATTAATGCCACAAGGAGATATCACCTCCTGCTGTGCTGTGCTTAGTTGCTCAGTCATGTCTGACTCTTTGTGACCCCGTGGACTGTAGCCCACCAGGCTCCTCTGTCTATGCAATTCTCCAGGCCAAAATACTGGAGTGGGTCGCCACGCCCTCTTCCAGAGGATCTTCCCAACCCAGGATCGAAACCAGGTCTCCCCATTGCAGGTAGATTCTTTACCATCTGAGCCACCAGGGAAGCCCAAGAATACTGGAGTGGGTGGCTTATCCCTTCTCCAGGGGATCTTCACGACCCAGAAATTGAACTGAGGTCCCCTGCATTTCAGGGGGATTCTATACCATCTAAGCTACCAGGGAGGCCCTATCACCTCATACCTCACACCCATCATCAAAAGACCACAAATAACAGCCATTGACGAGGATGTGGAGAAAAGGGAACCCTAGTACATTGATGGAAGGAATATAATTTGGTGTAGCCACTATGGAAAACAGTATGGAGGTTCCTTAAAATAGTTCTAAAACTAGAACTACCATATGACCCAGCAATTCCACTCCTGGGTATCGAGCTAAAGAAAACAAAATCACTAATTCAAAAAGATACACATGCTCCAGTGTTCACAGCAGCTCTATTTACAATTGCCAAGATATGGAACAACCTTAGTGTCCATCAACAGGTGGGTAAAGGAATGTGCTACTTATACACACACACAACCCCCACCCCACTGGAGTACTACTCAGCCATGAAAAAGAATAAAAATTTTGCTCTTTACAACAATTTAGATGGACCTGGAGGGTATTATGCTTAGTGAAATGTCAGACAGAGAAAGACAAAGACTGTATCTTATTACTTATATGTATAATCTAAAAAATAAAATGAATGAATATAACAAAACAGAAACAGATTCACAGTGAGCAAACTAGTGATTACCAGTGGGGTGAGGGAAGGGAGGAGGAGCAAGACAGGAGTAGGGGACTGAGAGGTACCAACTACTGTGTACAAAATAAACAAACTACAAGGATATACGGGCTTCCCTGGTGGCCCAGATGGTTAAAGAGTCTGCCTGCAATGCAAGGGACCCAGGTTCTATCCCTGGGTTGGGGAGATCCTCTAGAGAAGGGCATGGCAATCCACTCCAGTACTCTTTCCTGGAGAATCCCATGGACAGAGGAGCCTGGTGGGCTATGGTCCATAGGGTTGCAAAGAGTCAGACACAACTGAGAGACTCACACTTTCACTTCACTTTCACTGTACAGCCCAAGGAATATAGTCAACATTTTGCAATCAAAACAGTATGGTACTAGCACAAAAACAGAAATATAGTTGAATGAGACAGGATAGAAAGCCCAGTTATAATCCCACAAATCTATAGTTAATTAAACTATGACAAAGGAAGCAGGAATATCCAATGGAGAACGGTCTTTCAATAAGTGGTGCTGGGGAAACTGGACAGCCACATGTAAAAGAAAGAAAACATTCTCTAACACCATACAGAAAAGTTAACTCAAAATAGATTAAATACTTAAATGTAAGATCACATCTATAAAACTCCTAGAGGAAAACACACAGGACACTCTTTGACATAAATTGCAGCCATATCTTTTTGGATCCACCTCCTAGAGTAACGAATAAAAACAAAAATAAACAAATGGGACCTAATTAAACTTAAAAACTTTTTGCATAGCAAAAGAACTATAAACAAAATTAAAAGACAGCCTATAGAATGGGAGAAAATATTTGCAAAGGATGCAACCAACAAGGGATTAATCTCCAAAATCTATTAATAGAAATAGTCAGTACAGCTCAAACAAACAAACAAACAAACCACCAAGCAATCCAATTTAAAAAAAAAAAAGGCAGAAGATCTAAATAGACATTTCTCCAAAGAAGACATACAGATGGACAAAAAGCACATAAAAAAATGTTCAACATCACTAATTATCAGAGAAATACAAATCAAAACTACAATGAGGTATCACCTCAAACCAGTCAGAAAGGCCATCATCAAGAAGTCTACAAATAATAAATGCTGAAGAGGCTGTTCAGAAAAGGGAACCCTTTTGCACTGTTGGCTTGGGTTGTACATTGTTATAACTACTGTGGAAAACAGTGTAGAGATTCATCGAAAAACTAGAAATAGCATTACCATATGACCCAACAATTATACTTTTGGGAATATAGACAAAGGAAATAAAAATATGATATTAATGAGATATATTCATACCCACATTCATAGCAGCATGATATCTACAATAGCTAAGACATGGGAACAACTTAAGTATCCATCAGTGGATGAATAAAGAACTTGTGAAATATATATATACACACACTATTCTACTGTGTGTGTGTATATATGTATATATACACACATACACACACAGACACACAAGAATAGTACTCAGACACAAAAAGAAGAAAATCTTGCCATTTGTGATAACATGGACGGGTATTATGCTAAGTGAAACAGGTCACACAAAGACAAACAATGATCTCATATGTGGAGTTTAAAAAAAAGAAGAAGAAAAAAACCCCAAACTCATAGAAAAGGAGAATAAATTTGTAGTTATCAGAGGCAGAAGATAGTGGATGAGAGAACTGGATGAAGGCGGTCAAAAGTTTCACACCTGCAGTTATAAGTACTGGGGATGCAATGTACAGCATGATGACTAGAGTTAACACTGCTATATGATATATTTGAAAGCTGTTAAGAGGATAGATCCTAAGAATTCTCAACAAAGGTAAATAAACATTTTTTTCCTTTTTCTTTTTTCCTTTAGTTTCCTTTGTGTATGTGTGTCTATATGAAATGATGGATGTTAACTAAACTTTTTTCTCTTTTTTGCCACGTCACATGGCATGTGGGATCATAGTTTGCTTACCAGGGATCGAACCTGTGCCCCCCTGTCTTGGAAGCACGGAGTCTCAAAAAAAGAGAAGTCCCCTTAACTAAACTTCTTGTAGTAATTTTTTCACAATACAGACAAGCCATTATGCTATTTACCTTAAACTTATACAGTGCTATATGTCAATTATATCTCAATAAAACTGGAGGAGAAAAGATGTGATAGGAGTTGACTGGTCAAGGATATTTTCTAGTTCACCTACTCCAACCAACTCATTTTACGGATGAGGACAATGAGTTTTAGTGTGAGTTCAAAGTTACAAACTAATTAGCAGCCAAATTTAGGTTTCTGGACCCCAAATTCAGAGTTCTTATGACTACATTGCCATAAAACCTGTATTGTTAATCTTTCATGGGTCACATCAGAAACATGATCTGACTTCACATGCCGGATCTTGAGCTTGAAATTAGGACAGGACAGAGTTGCCAGCTGTCAAAGTGAATCCTAAGGGGAGAGAACTGAATGGGGCGGGGGTGGTACTAGCAGGAGGTTGGAAGACTTTTAAATATAAATGATGGCTGGGATTGTTGGGAGGAGGAGACAAGACGTAGGGTCAAAGTCACAAGGAGAGTATTGAGAATGGTCAGTTTCCAAAAGAGCGATTTGCCTGTAGGAAAGGATTAAAAAAAAAGAAAGAATCCTCAAATATATTAGGGTTGCATCCTTTATTCATCTGTTCTACCATCTTTGTTGTCTGAGATGTCGTAAGATGGGGCTTTCTGAAGTTTTAGAATAAAACAAAATATACTATCAAAATCCCACAGCTTATAAAGCCCTTCCCCTCTTCACACAAAAATTGTAAATACAGCAAGGATTTCATTTTAAAGCATTCTAAGAAACTGTCCCTGATTATTACTATTATTCGTCTTCCACTCTCCTTCCTTCCCCATCCTCCTCTTTATTGACTTCTCTCTGAAATAAATGTATCACTATGTAGGCTCTGAAATTTAAGCTATTTATTGTAATCTGACTTACAATGTGCACGTGCCCAGCTGTGTCTGACTCTTTTGACCCCATGGACTGTAGCCCGCAGGTCAATGGGATTCCCCAGGCAAGAATACTGAAGTGGGTTGCCACTTCCTACTCCAGAGGATCTTCCTGACCCAGGGATCGAACCTGGGTCTCCTGCGTTGTCAGGTGGAGTCTACCCACTGAGGCACCTGGGAAGACTTAATTGTCATATTCTTGTAACTATGAAGGAACTTCTCTGAAAGGACTAGTCCCACAGAGATCAGAGATGTACCCAGACTTTAACAGCCCAAAGAAATGCTTTCCAGTGTTATTTCTTTGGAAGTTAATTCCTTGCTCTTTATACACAACCATGATCCGCCTGTTTTATGATGGCTGGTAACTGAAACAGGCTATAGAAATACATAATTATGTAACCATGTCAACCTGTTACATGGTTGTAAGACAGTCTCCATTTTCAAATACACACATGAACACACACTTTCAAGCTGGGAGTCTTCACTTTGCAGGTTGTAAAACCCTGAATCATTTATTCAAAGGGATAAATGTGATTTTGTGATTGTAAAGACTAATGAAATTGTACACAGTCGATGAATTCATCGATTATCTCAAGGTCTGACAATCTTATTAAACTGCTTTCTAGATTTAATTTGAACTCGTATCCTCTGAAAATAATAAGCCACTTTGGGGAACATGGTAATGTATAGAGTCATTAGGCTTCTCAGTAAAGATTGTATTTTTCTGTAAGATTTTTCTGTATGAGTGTGAGAATAAAGTTAGAACAATTTCAGAGGGATTAAGTACACAGAAAGGAATCCATTCCGAGCAATAATTTGGAAAGTTGTATTTGAACCTGAATTAGAGCTGTAAGCCCTTAGAACTTACCTGAGCCTATGGAGTTCCGTTACGTGAATTCAGTGGGCTGGAGAAAATTTTAACAATGATTCTTTAATGTCACAGTCAACCCTAGAAGTGAAGGACAGGGAAGACTGGTGTGCTGCAGTCCATGGGATCACAAAGCGTTGGATACAACTTAGCAACTGAACAATAACCCTAGAAAAACTAAGCTACACTTCCAAACTACTCTAGTTTTATGAGAAAAATAGCAAGTGCTCAGAACAATTTCCCCTCAAGTGTTCTGCCACAGGACTGGTTCTTAAATCCAGGTAACCTCCAAATCTCCTGGAGGGTGTGCCAGTCCCAGAATTTTTGATTTAGTAGTTCTGGGTGGGGCCCAGGAATTTACATTTCTACCAACTACCCAAGTGATACTTATTCCCAGGACCACAGTTTAAGAACTAAAGATTAGTGTATATATATGTGTGTATATACACACACACACGTAGACTTTCATTATATGACACATATGTGATATTATATGTATACATATATGTATGGGCTTCCCTTGTAGCTCAGTTGGTAAAGAATCTGCCAGCAGTGCAGGAGACCTGGGTTCGATCCCTGGGTTGGGAAGATCCCCTGGAGAAGCAAATGGCAACCCACTCCAGTATCCTTGCCTGGAAAATCTCATGGACAGAGGCGCCTGGTGGGCTGCAGTCCATGGGGTTGCAAAGAGTTGGGCACGACTGAGCGACTAACGCTTACTTACACTTACTTACTTACATATATGTATAGAGAGAGAGGGGGAGAGAGAGAAAGTGAATGATAAAGTAAATGTAGCAAGTGTTAATTGGTGAATCTGGGTAAAAAGTATTCGTGAATTCTTTACCCTTAATGCAACTTCTCTCTAAGTTTGAAATTATTTCAAAATAAAAATTAAAATATTATACCATGGGGCTTCCCTGGTGGCTCAGTGGTAAAGAATCCATCTGCCTGCCAAGGCAGGAGACACAGGTTCGATTCCTGATCTGGGAAGATCCCACAAGCTATGGAGCAACAAAGCCCACGTGCCACAACCATTGAACCTATGTCTAGAGCCTGGGAGCCACAGCTGCTAAGCCCACGTGCCACAGCTCCTGACGCTTGCATGTCCTAGAGCCTGCGCTCTGCAACGAGAGAAGCCATCTGGGTAAGAAGCCTGAGCACCACAACTAGAGAGCAACCCCCACTCACCGCAACTAGACCTTCCAATTCCAATACTTTACTAACTTCCATCTGTTTCTTCAGAGCAATTAACGTATTTGACACTTAACTATGTAAAGTTTTACTCATCATAATCTTTCCCACCCTCCTTTATCTTCTGACAGTTCTGCATGGAAGCCATTATTCATCTAGCTTTGTTCATGGGCAAATTATAAATCTTTATTGCCCAAGGGTTTTGAGAAAGACAAGGCCGGGGCCAAGATTTAAAAGAAGCAAACCTTCTCTGGTACCCAGATTGAATAAGAGACTAGTTTTAACAATTGTTTCAACTCTAGTGCTATAATTTATGCTGATATTCTTTAATTTGTAGTTTTTGTTTGTTTAATCCTAATCATCCAAAAACTGGGTTTCTAAACCCAATAGCTATGTAGGGTGAACCAGTCACCAAAAAAATGGGGATAGTTTTATTTATTAGGCTGCAGAGAAGTTGTTGGAAAGCCTGAAGGAAAAGCAGATGGTTCTTTTTTAAAAAAATTATTTCCTGGTGAATTTGGGATACTTTCCTATAAGAAATTACAGATCATTATTTTCCAAGTTACAGCTTTAGTCAGACAGATGGCACAAGACAAAGAACAAGAATTCTAGAGAGTTTCCATGGTGATTGCAGAAGAGTCGTGGCATGTTTGCAATGATGTGTAATGCAGCATCTAGGGTGAAGGTAAAACCCCATGGGATTCATTCCGCAACACTCATGGGTTTGAAGCTATTCAAAGGGTATTTGTTGAGCCTCCATTGTCTCAAAAACAGTCTCCTATTTATAGGGGGGAAGGGAGAGGAATGTCAAAGACAACACATTATTGGCCTTTCCCTCTAGAAGTATACAATATTGAGTGACATACATATGGATAACAGCATTAATGAAATCTGTGAATTTGTGATTAATATAGCATTTTCATTTTAATGAAATCCGTGCATTTGTCATTAATATAGCATTAAATATAGCATTTTAACAAGTGCTGTCTACATAAGAAGTGGCAAGAATACAATCCTGGTAACCTGGGTTAACAGCAGCTTATTTATTTGTACACTATGTCTGAGATATTGAAGCCCTATGACTAAGAGTCTGAGTTCTGAGCCAGACTGCCCATTTCATTTCCAAGCATTGCCATTTCTTAGTTGATCGACCCTCCATAAGTTATTTAAGTTTGCTGATTCTCAGTTTCCTCATCTATAAAAATAGGAATAATAATGGTGTGTAAAACTCAGAGTTGTTAAAAGGATGCTATGAGTTAAGGCATGGAAAGGGTTTGGAACAGGTAGGTGTTCCATACATGTTAGCTATTAGCAAGAGGTATAAGCCCTCAATGCAACTTTATTCGCTAGTTTTCAAAAGACCAAGCTCATCTGATCTGAAGCAGAGAAAGAACAGAGTGGTTAAGATGACACTATTATCTGGCTCAGTAACCTTTGGAGGCAGCTTCATGTCTCTAACCCTCATTTTTTTCCTCTGGAAAATAGAGAATGCATCCGGTCCCATCACTTCATGGGAAATAGATGGGGAAACAGTGGAAACAGTGTCAGACTTTATTTTTGGGGGCTCCAAAATCACTGCAGATGGTGACTGCAGCCATGAAATTAAAAGACACTTACTCCTTGGAAGGAAAGTTATGACCAACCTAGATAGCATATTCAAGAGCAGAGACATTACTTTGCCAACAAAGGTCCGTCTAGTCAAGGCTATGGTTTTTCCTGTGGTCATGTATGGATGTGAGAGTTGGACTGTGAAAAAGGCTGAACGTCTAAGAATTGATGCTTTTGAACTGGTGTTGGAGAAGACTCTTGAGGGTCCCTTGGACTGCAAGGAGATCCAACCAGTCCATTCTGAAGGAGACCAGCCCTGGGATTTCTTTGGAAGGAATGATGCCGAAGCTGAAACTCCAGTACTTTGGCCACCTCATGCGAAGAGTTGACTCATTGGAAAAGACTCTGATGCTGGGAGGGATTGGGGGCGGGAGGAGAAGGGGACGACAGAGGATGAGATGGCTAGATGGCATCACTGACTTGATGGAAGTGAGTCTGAGTGAACTCCAGGAGTTGGTGATGGACAGGGAGGCCTGGCGTGCTGCGATTCATGGGGTCGCAAAGAGTCGGACACGACTGAGCGACTGAACTGAACTGAACTGAGACTGTAGTCACCTGCTGTGGTCACTGTGCAGAAATGAAATGGACCCCTCATTCAAAATTTGGTTTGGATGTGGAGACCAAGGATGTCACACAGACACACAAAGAGGGTCTGGGAAGATTTATGACTCACATAAAGAGGTTTTCTGGGGGACTCTAAGGTGGTTTCCCAAGCAACTCCAAGAACAGTTTAGGGGCACAAGGGAGGTACATTGGCTTTGATGTTTTATGATGAGGGGCGGGGCTGGGGTAAGGGTTCCCACTTACAGCAGGTTTACATTGTTTTAATTTCCCAGCAGCACTAAAGTAGGGAGCACTGTGTTTTGTTTGTTTGTTTAATAAGCTTGCCAAGATGTAGGGTAAAAGGGCAAAGTGGGGCCTGACAGCTGTCAGCAGCAAAGCATCAAAAAAGGGGTCAAGGACTTCTCTAGTGGTGCAATGATTAAGAATCCATCTTGCAATGTAGAGGACGTGGGTTCAATCCCTGGCCAGGGAACTAAGATCTCACATGCCCCAGGGGAACTAAGCCCATAAGCCGCAATGGAGGATCCCATCAGCTGCAACAGAGACCTGATGCAGCCAAAATGAATAAACAAATAATTTCTTAAAATGGGGTCAGATTCTTTATTAGACCACCTCAGAGGATTGTTATGAAGATTACATGAAATTATGCACAAACAGACTTAAACTCAGTGGCTAGCAAATAATAAATACTCAATAAATGGTACCTTTTGAAATAAAAATATTTTCTTCTTAAAAAGAAAAATCCCTCAATTTTTAAAACTTGCCAGAAAACTCAAGAAGCAGTACCTGCTTTCTTCTTGTTCTATTTGTTTATACTTATATGCATTAAAAAAAAACTTCAACATCATCTCTACATATGAAAAAATAATTACTTGCAGTCTCCAACAGCAGAAAGACTGTGTTCTAAGAATTCTGTTCTAAATTGTCACTTGAAACACTTTTCCCATAGAAACAATGTTATAAATAGAGTTAAGTCCCTGGGGGATGCTCAAATTCTTCCTAAACTCTAACTAAAATAGTCCTTGATAAAGCAGTGGACTCTTAGTCCTAGAACAGCCCATGGGTCTCTCAGAACCTCAAGCTCTCCCAGGTCAAAGTGACCCCAGGTGACCTAAGACTTTTGGAATCTAGATTTGGAGGAATTCACTGAATGGGAGCTGAACAGCATGGTTTGACTGATGGGGGCCCGTGTGCAATTATCAAAGCACTTCCTGACAATCTCTAAATCAAACCCTGATGGGAGTGGCTCTGGGGGCCTCAAGGCTGTCTCACATCCCTGCGTGTGTGTGGAGGAGGGTAGTGCTTACCTTGAAGGGTAGGGATGCTCCAACTCTGCCATCCTAGAGAGGAGTTTGTCCAGGGACAGGATGCTCCAGGGGTGGACCATAGCCTGGGAGGAGGTGAAAACAGGGTTCTATTTTCTGGAGGCAGATTCTGAGGTGTGGGAGGCCTGGAGTGAGTGGTTGAGCAGAATTGTCTCCGGTCATGTGGAAAAGGCCAGGCCCAAGCCCTAAGCCAGTCTTAGAGGGTGTGTGCCTTTGCAGTCTCTCTCATCTATACTAATGGTCCTTCTGGGCTGCGGGGAACTGCAAGGGCGATATAGGATAGCAGCAGCAATGTGAAGGAAGACAATCTGGATAGAAGATGAAAGACTTTAGAAGAAAGGGCACTCTAGGCTCTCTGAGGGGGCAAAACACAGCCTGGTAGATTAAAAGAGAATAGGATCAGCTCCCTTCATAAACACACTATGTGCCAGAGACCACACCAAGCATTTTATCTGTATAAGCACACTCCTCATCACCCTCTGATGCACTATTACCATCCCATTTTATAGATGGAGAAAATGAGACATGAGGAAATTAAATAACATGTTTAATTATCAGACAGCTTAGTGAGTGGCAGTGCCAGAAATTGAACCCGATAAGTTGCTTGGCTACTGAGGCTGGGCCCTTAAGTGCTATGCTTTCTTCCCTTTCACACACAAGCATTCACCTGGTGAATCCCAAAAAGACAAGGAGAGGTATATGAGGCAAAAGGCCAGATCTCCTGCTAGGAAACAAATGGGGGCTGGGACAACTGTGAGTCAAAGTGCCTTCATGTTCTGGAATGATTAGGACAAGCAGGCTACATGCCTCACTCACATTCTGAAGTTAGTTCTCCTTGAAATACAGATGTGTCAGATGTGATGGATGCCAGACATACATTAACAAGCAAGATTTGGCCCCTGCCCTCAAGATGTTCTCACAGTCTTGTGAGCAAAACAAAGAAGCAACTGAATGAGCTGTAAGCTGTATCTGCCCAGCCAGAAACGGGACTTAGCCTTGACTCTGTAGGGATACATTATGCTCTGCCTGGGCTTCCCAGGTGGTGGAGTGATGAAGAATCCACCTGCTAATGCAGGAGATGCAGATTCCGTCCCTGGGATGGGAAGAGGCCCTGAAGAAGGAAATGGCAACCCACTCCAATATTCTTGCCTAGGAAATACCATGGACGAGAGCCTGGCAGGTGGCAGTCCATGGGGTCACGAAGAGTCAGACACAACTGAGCACAACAAGAACCCCCTATTTCTCCCTGCAACTCTCTTCCCCTCTGCCTGGTGGCCACCGAACACCCACAGGGCTCATTTGAAGCCCATCCCTGTGTCTCCTGACCTAGTGAAAGTCCACAGTAATATCCTGGTTTCCCCTCTCATAACAGCTCTCAGCATCTGAGCTTTACCTGTCCAGGATCTGTCTTCCCATTGAGGGTAATCGCCTTGTCTGTCTTGTTTGCTGGTGTGTCCTTAGCACCCAGGACAGTGTAGATGCTTCATAATCAGTCATTGGTTAAACTAGCATCGTTTATTTATTTAGTATAAGCAAATTCTATGTGTGGAAGGTATGAGAACAATGAGAACCCCTTGATAAAGTTGAAAATTTCTGAAAAGCCTATTTGATGCCTAGGAGTACTCTTGTTCTGCAGGCACTTTGAGCTGACATTTCTAGATTTGTATTATGGAAATTTTTTACACAAGAGTATGGATGTTTGTTTAACTTGTAAGGATTATTTTTCAAGTAATCACTATCTGGCTGGAATTCATAACCAAACTCTTATCAATTGCACAGTGTAATTTTTTTTATAAAGTCATTATGGAGAGAATTTATAGAAGAGTTCATTATTAATGTTCTTCTGACAACATGCCATGAGATAAAAACATTTGATGCTCATTCTTTTAAAACATTTCCTTTTCATTCTTTTTTCAACATTTCCTTTACTTATTATTCATATAAACACACCACCAAAGCCTCTTATGATTCTATTAAATGCAATCATATTATTTAGTCTTTTGTAACCAGAAATAGATGGGGAAACAGTGTCAGACTTTATTTTTTTGGGCTCCAAAATCACTGCAGATGATGACTTCAGCCATGAAATTAAAAGATGTTTGCTCCTTGGAAGGAAAGTTATGACCAACCTAGATAGCATATTCAAAAGCAGAGACATATTTGCCAACAAAGGTCCGTCTAGTCAAGGCTATGGTTTTTCCAGTGGTCATGTATGGATGTGAGAGTTGGACTGTGAAGAAAGCTGAGTGCTGAAGAACTGATGCTTTTGAACTGTGGTGTTGGAGAAGAGTCTTGAGAGTCCCTTGGACTGCAAGGAGATCCAATCAGTCCATCCTAAAGGAGATCAGTCCTGGGTGTTCTTTGGAAGGACTGATGCTAAAGCTGAAACTCCAGTACTTTGGCCACCTCATGTGAAGAGTTGACTCATTGGAAAAGACTCTGATGCTGGGAGGGATTGGGGGCGGGAGGAGAAGGGGATGACAGGGGATGAGATGGCTGGATGGCATCACCGACTCGATGGACGTGAGTCTGAGTGAACTCCAGGAGTTGGTGATGGACACGGAGGCCTGGCGTGCTGCAATTCATGGGGTTGCAAAGAGTCGGACATGACTGAGCAACTGAACTGAACTGAACCAGTAATAATGTGCCTACCTCCATGTTAGTAACTGAGTTGAAATGCTACTTTCCAGGCCATAAGATCTGGCCTTACTCCTAAAGTTTGTGCTCCCAGGATGATGGTCTAAAAAAGGCTGAGTCTTGGGAAAGTGAGACTTGGGATAAACATAGCAACTACTTCTTCATCAGCCATTTGCAAGGTCTAAGTGAGCTAATGGGGGACAATGCCTGGCACATGGTGAGCATCATTAGTTGCTGTTATCAGTCATTAAGTAGCTATTATTAACATTATCTCCAGAGCCAATTGCTATCTGCTCCATGACTACAGAGGTTTTTGTCTATTCACTGCAAAATCGTAAGTGCCGCTTAGACTAGTTTCTGGCATAGAACAGGGATTTAATATTTATTGAATATTAGTTAATGTAACTCTAAACCAACCTTACCCACTCATGTACCAGGCAGTTGATGGATACCAGGACTATCCTCATCTCATTTCTTTCCCTTGATCCCATTTAAGTTCAGTTCTGCCCAACTCCTGGCCCCTGACTGTCTCCAGTTTTCATCCCCGTTCCTCCCTTCTGGACTTTCACACTTTCCCTGATTTCCTTGGATTGACCAAGGCACTCTATAAAGAGTGCTTCCCTTTTGCTCTTCTCTGCCTGGTTGTCTGAGGGAGAAAATTCTGCCCCATTTCTATCTTGATAACAAACTCTACTGCCAGCCTCACTAATTGTTTTTTCAACTATTTATCATCTATGTAGCACACCTCTGGAGAAGGGAATGGCAATCCACTTCAGTATTCTTGTCTGGAGAACCCCATGGACAGAGAAGCCTGTGGGCTACAGTCCATGGGGTCACGAAGAATGGGACACAATTGAGCAACTAACACATCAATACACATGTAGCACACAGTGTTCCAAGCCCTGGAGAAACAGTGGTGAAGGAGAAAGTCAGGTTCGCTTGTCTTTGTGATAATAGGCTAAAACCATCATGATCTCTGTTCTTTTTATTATATTGCGGCCCAGAGGTGCAGAGAGACAGGGTGAGAGCTTCATGCAATGGACAGGCTGTAGATTCATGAAGGGTGAGAACCATGGCTAAACTGATGAGATGCCCAGCTCTGGCCTCTTTGAAACACCCTCACCAAAGAAGGTGCAGGCCGAGGTCACCTGCCATTTCCATGAACAAAGGGTGTTGCCACCATCGAGCCATCAGCCACTGCGGTTGCCACTGATGGCGTGCACTGAGGGGAATTCAGGATGGAGAAAAAGAGGACACGGGCCTGGATGGTTAAGATGCATACCCAAGGAAAGATGTCAATGACCCCAGACTCTTGCATCTTCCCATACACAGACAAGCTCTAAAATCACTAACTTGAGGTGTCTGCTTTTGTGATTAGCAGTAATCTTTTGATGTTTGACTGTATGGTTTTGTTTTTCTCCCAGCAAAACTATATATCCTGGCTCCTCCCTAACCTCTTTGGAGCAGTTCCTTGGAGTTATTTGAGAGGCTGTCTCCTAGGCTATACTTCTCAGAAAGCCCCTGAATAAAACTTAATTTGAATCATTCAGGTTGTACATTTTTCTTCAGTTGACAGTATATTCCTTTAGAATCCTTGTATCTTAAATATCATGGAATATTCTCCTTTACTTTCAATCCTGAGGACTTAATTGTTGCTGACTACCAAAAAAGCTCACACTTGAGAACCCAGGTAAACTTTACCTCAGTTTCCCATGAGCAACACCTCACACCAGCCTTTACCTTCCAAAATTACAAGGTGGGTTGTTGAAAGATAATTCCTCATCCTGATCCTGAACACATGTATACCTGTGGCGGATTTATTTTGATATTTGGCAAAACTAATACAATTATGTAAAATTTAAAAATAAAATAAAATTAAAAAAAAAAAAAGATAATTCCTGCTGAAACTCCATGACAGCACTAAAATATGCCCCATGAGCTCTTTTAAAGTTTTGCCTCTACACACAGATTCCACTTTGTGTTTCCAGACACTTGGTTGTTTGAGAAGATGCCAAAGTTTTACCTCATCATCATTATGTGAGTGAAATACGTGCTGTAAAAGTCCCTGGACTTTCCTTAATAAGCTTAGTACTTAGTAAATGATTATTGAAGCAGTCTCTACAACTTGACTTCCGTTCTCAATTTCTTGTGGTGGGGAGGGGGGTGTGGGGTGGGGGTGGCTGCAGGGAAAGCGTGTTGAAAATAAAATACTTCAAAAGCTGTAAGTTCCTTACGGTCATAAACACAATTTGAATATTTAAAAAGGTAAACTGCATGCTGATAACAATAAATTATAGTAAAATTTCCCCCACACTCTGCAATTTTACAGAAGAGTATGCAACTAGGTAAGGCTTTTACCAATAAATCAGTGTTTAAAACTTGGATGTCCCTGGTTGTCATTGCTTTATCAGCCTGTCTTTCCATAGGAGACACACAAGAACCAAGTGGAAATCTTCTCTAAATGTCGCATAGATGCATAGTAATAATGCTGGCTATCACTTCTGTGACTGCTTACTGTGTCCCAGGTGCTTCTTTATGTCCTTGACGTGGGTTAACACATTCAATCCTCACAGCCACCTAGGGAGGTAGGTGTTATCCGGGAGAAACTGAGGCACAGGGATGGCCAGAAAGAACCATGTGCTGTGCTTTGTCATTCTGTCGCCCTCTGCGACCCCGTGGACTGTAGCCCACCAGGCTCCTCTGTCCATGGAATTTTCCAGGCAAGAATACTGGAGTGGGTAGCCATTCCCTTCTTCAGGGGATCTTTCTGAGACAGGGATCAAAGTTAGATCCTCTGCATTGCAGGCAGATTCTTTACTGTCTGAGCCACCAGGGAAGCCCATGAAAACTCATACTTGCATGATATTTGCTATAGCCAATATACATTGGCTACTAGGTACTGAAATTTTTTAACTTGAAGTTTTTTTAAACTTCAGTTCGTTTCCAAAGGAAACTTCATGTCTCTAACCGTAGATGGAAAAATCAGTATCACTTGCCATGAATAGGAGGTAACTATGAAAACAGATAGAATGAGCGCAGAACAATGTTATTAACTTTCAGCTTGATTCTCTTGCCTGCCAAGATCAGAGATTTGCTTTCTCTTTGTTAAGAAGGAGTGGGAGAGGAGAGAAGCAGGTGTTACCAAGGTGTTTAAAATACATGAAAACCAAAACATAAGACAAAAAAAAAATAACAAAAAGTAAAATTTAATGTATGCATTAATGCCACTATAAAACTTGACTTTCTCCTTAACATAACTGCAACAGATAAAAGACTCTCAAACTTCATTCTCTTATTATGTGCTCTGGATTCCAAACCTGATATTGTCCCTTCTTTGCCCTGTGTTATCTGACTGCCCTGAGCCCCAGGTTTCTATCTGAAAATGAGAACCGCCTCAGAGGTGCAGACATCACATATATACCAAGCCAGGCACACAGTAGGTACTCAAAAACCCATTGTGTTCAGTGGTCACTTCTTGAAAAGACATGCCACCTCATTTCTCTTCTTGAAATGAAGCACAGGTTGGGGTGTCTCCTATCCCTGTGTCAGCAGAGCAGGGGTGGGCTAAGGGTTGGGTAGGTGTGACATTTCACATTCGGCAGAGGCAAGGAAAAGAAGCTGGGAGGGCTACTGATCTGAGGAATCTGTTTACCTGCTAGGGGTCCCAAATAGATGGTAAGGAGAGACAGGAAAGTTCAATCATAAACATCTTAGAACTGTTGGAAAGCAAGGGAGATCACAGAATCCACTCCTCCTCAGGTCATGGGTCAGGACACGGAGCCTTTGGGCTGCAGGACCCTTCCCTGTAAACCCTATGCAGTGAGAGGCAGCCAGACTCTCAGGCCCCTCTGAGCACTGTGCTCTTCTCACTGAATGTCCCATGGGCCCCCTTCTCCTGAGCTGATCAGGGGCTCTGCACCCTGAAGACCCATATTTCCCGAGTCTAGACCCAAGGATCTTAACTTCCAAAATGATCATTGGTTCCAATGCTATCTAGTAATTTGCTGCAACATTTGTAGCCTTTCTGAGAAAACGTTGCAGTCTTTCTCAAGAAAGCCAAGCTTTTTACTTTCTTGCCAAATCCTGATTACATTAATTTTCAAAAGATAAAACAAACTAAATCCACAGCAAAGGGAAATAGTTCCACTTGGGGCTTTGGTCTGTCTCAAGACAATTCTGATTCCCTCAAGATAGCATTTGCTGAGTCACATACCGTGGAACACAGCCTAGTCTTACAGCTCCCTTCCCAAAGGAGAAAGACAGCAAGGGAAAACCAAAGAGGAGAAGGAGGGACAGACAGGTTACAAACCCAGCGCGAGTGGTGCAAACAAGTTCCAGAAAAACCAGTAAAGGGAAGCCCCCAACCTTCTCTCAGTCAGAGAGGCTGGATGTTGGGTGTCCATGGTTTGGGGGAGAAAACAGAGGAGATTTTAGTCCCAGGAAAGACATCATGAAGTGGTGCTGTGATTCATGGATTGAGTGTTAAATTCCACGCCCGTACTCACTCCTAGAACTCCTCAAGATTTGCATCCCTTGGGGGCCTAATCTTTTTGTACAAGGGTAGCAAAGAAAAGCCACAAGAGCCAGATGGGAAGGTAAATGAGTGAGACACGGGCCAGAGGGGACAGCAACCAGAAGGGCATCTCACCTGTCTCTCTTTAAAATGGCAGCTGGGGGCATTATTCACAAAAGTCAGGACACAGATGCAACCTAAATGTCCAGACAGAGGAATGGATAAAGAAGATGTGGGGTGTGTGTGTGTGTGTGTGTGTGTGTGTGTGTGTGTATGAATATTACTTAGCCATAAAATAGAAGAAAATAATGCCATTTGCAGCAACATGAATGGACCTAGAAATTATAAACTAAGGGAAGTCACCTTCTTTATAAGGAAAATGATAAAAATGAACTTAGATATTGAAACAAAAGAGAAACAGACTCACAGACATAGATAACAAATTTATGGTTACCAAAGGTGAAAGGTGCTGAGAGGGATAAATTAGGAGTTTGGGATTAGCAGATACAAACTACTATATACAAAATAGAGAAACAACAAGGTCCTACTGTAAAGCACAGGAAACTATATCTAATATCCTATAATAAGCCAAAATGAAAAATATTTTTAAAATGTGTATAACTACTTCCTTGTACATCAGAAACACAACATTTTAAATCAACTATACTTTATTTTCTAAAACAGGCAACTGAGTTGCAGCTCTTGGATTGTTATCATGCAGGACCAGGGATGCAGAATCACCAGATGCGTAGGTTAGGAAGCTATTATCTACTCTACATTCAGTTTTGATAATGAGGCCTTTCTCTTTAACTGCCTTCCTGGTAGGTTCTGCCAGCAAGGGGCACTAGAGGGAGCCTGGATGGCAGGAGTTGGGGGGCTAGTCCCTTGGGCCTGTTTGCTTGCTGGAACCACCAGCCTCACCCCAGCAGCAACATCTGCTTCCAGATGCCAGCTTCCTTTCCCACTCTCAGAACCAGCCTGCGTCCTCACAAAGGAACCAGCAGCTATTCCTCAGCTCCACAGACCTCACTTCTCTAAGCCTCTGGGTTTTGATATCCCTGTTTGTTCCCTTCATTCCACCAAACCCAGGAGTGGTGGCTCCTTCCTGCAGTTACCACATGTGGTTACCACAATGTCCTCCACTGTTACTTTTCAGCCTCCCCAGTACTTATTTAATGAACCCTGTACATTAAATCTCTGTTGAAATACCCAGTGTAGGTTTTGTTTACCTGACTAAACACTGATTGATCCACTAGTTCTTTTGACGTTAGGAGAAGTGGAGTATGTAGATTATTTTATGGAATTATTCAGTTTTTAAAATATCGTGAAAAGGAAAACAGGTATCTGAAGACCAAATTCAGCCTGGGAGTGAATGCAGTGGTGTTCTCGAGATGAGGGCTGCTGCGTTCCTTGCCAGCTGCTGAGACCATCAGCTCTGGGCAGCTCACTGCCGTCCCCACCCTCAGAACTTCCCTCTGCTGGAGGGAACTCCCTGACCTGGTCTAAGAGCGAACCCCTTCCCAAGGACAGGCTGTGCCCAATGACCTGCTGATACAGAGAAACAAAGACCTGACCTCAAGCTTCGTTCTGGAACACCTCTGGGGGGCCATCCAGCTTAAGAGATGCCTGCAGGACTGGCTAAGGCCTTTGGGCTGCAACCCCATCATGGGCCAACTTCTTGCCTTGCCCAGTTCTGCCTTTCTTACATCCTTACTGGTACAGCTCCCCAGAGAGCTCCCCAGTGAACCTGCATGCAGCTGTCTATCAAGAGTCTGTTTCTGGGGAACCCAAACCAAGCCAAGGCTGCATTACTTTGGTGTGCAGAGCACTGCACCCACAGAAAGCATGCGAAGAAAGAGAAACACTTCATTTCACCAAGACACATTCCACTGGAAAGAGGGCAAAGTAAAGAGAGACAGTAATTGGGAGAGTCCATGTACAATATAGAGTGGAGATGAGGTGAACAGTCCCCAGAAGCAAAATGGTCATTAAGACTTCCCTGGAGCCTCTCTGGGAACCATGGCAGACACCATTCCCCAAAGCCAAGAAGATACAGCGGCCACCTCGGCCTTTTCTGTCTCTGAGTGGACGGAACAGGGAAGCACTGCCAGGGACATTATCTCAATGCAACTTGAACTTGCTCCACCACAGAGGTCTCCCTGTGGCCTCATGGGAGAACCAGTGACTACTCTGCGTTTGCATCTGGACAGCAGCTTGCAAAGGTAGGAGCAGGTCCAAGCTTCCTCCCTGCGGGACAGCGCTGGGGCTTCAAGTGATGGTGATGCCAGCAGAGTCCCCACCACTGTGCAGGCTTTTCACCTGCAGCAGGAAGGAGTCTCACTTCCACCATCCCCTGCACTGCTTGGAGCAGGAGGGAAGATGTACCTGAGCAAGGTGTGGCCTTCGTAGTTTCTTTAGAACCCAGTACGTGCACCTCCAGGCCTGGCCCATGATAGCTTTCCTGGGAACATGAAATGGCTTCTTTTGTTGTTTTTATTAAAGTATAACATGTCCCTTTCCCTGCTAACCCCCTTCTGTAGCTCACCCATGTCCGTCTGATCAGCAGGCTGGTCAGAATCACGTCAAAGGAGAGAAGTGGGGAGGCAGGGGTCAACCACGCTGTAATATTTAACTATATTACTTAAAGTCACTGGAGAAAACTCACTTTAATTTTCAACTTCAAAGCGAGGCCAAAGGAATTACTATAGTATCCCCTCGGGACATCTTGACGTGTACCATGTCAAAGGGCAGGAAAGGTGAAACAAGCGAGGCCTCTGTTATCAGGAGTCGGTGGTCTCACTGGCTCCTCTCTGTAGGACTGAGGTTGGCAGAGGAGCAGAAGAGACAGAAAAATGATAGGCAGTAGGAGGTAGGGGGATCAGGCTACTTCCGCTGTCACTAGGTCACATCTCTGGATGTGTGTTCTGATCTTTAGAGAGACAGAGAAGTCAGAGTCGGATGAGTCATTGTAGGCATCTGAGTAGCCAGCGACTTAATATCAAGTGAGCAGCAGAATCCGAATCCTGGTGAACATGCTTCTGTTAGATGAACTCCAGTTGGAGTTGATAGCCCTTCTTTGGAATACTAAAGAAGTCCAAACCTCCCAGAATACATCACAAGGCAGTGTTGCACTTTCAGGCAATCAGATGTTTTTCTGAGGATGCAACACTGCAATTGACCATGGAAATTACTTAAAGAAATGTCTTAAACACAGACGCTTCAGTCCACTCAAAAAGGAAAGATTGAGTCACTGCTGCACACCAAACCCTGGGCGTGGCACTGCAGGTCAAAAGCGCAGGGGCAAAACTTGATGGAGCTTCGAGTTTCATGGGGAATACAGACCTTAGAACAAGTAAATAATTACAGTTGTGCTCTGTGTCATGCTGGAAGGACTGAATCTTACTCGGGAGCCAAGCAAGGCAGGCCTTTCTAAGGAGGTGACAGCCTTCTGAGACTTCAGCAAATGAGGTAGTGTTGGATACAATAAGAGGTGAGGGGAGAAGAGAGCTCCTGGAAAGAAAAGCATCTCTGGGGGCCCAAACATCAGACAGTATGGTACCTATGAAATGCTGAGAGCAGTGCCAGATGGGAAGCGATGAGGGCCAGATGGGGCAGCTGCTTAGGGACCAGTTAAGGAGCTACTTAAAAGCTAGACTGACTTGTGGCTTTACCCTTCAATTTGAGTAGGAAAGTGACATGGTTAATAGATCCCTCTGTCTGCAGAGTGAGGAATGGATTAGAAAGGGTAGGAGATGATGTGGATAGGCGAGTTAGGAAGCAAAGGCCCTTGTCCAGGAGGGAGATGATAGTAATTTGCACCAGGATGGTAGCATGTAAAGAACAGGGATGAAAGCTATAAAGCAATTATCCTTCAATTAAAAATAAATAAATAAATAAAAACAAAAGTACATAGGAATAAAATAAAACTTAGAGACCGAGAATGCAGAGTGTGAAGGGCCAAGAATGACTCCCAGGGTTCCATTTTGTCTAGGTGGGTAGATGGCCGTGTCTGTTCCTGATGGAAGAAACACAGGAGCAGGAGCTGGCAGTGGGGTGAGGATGAGGGAGGCCTGAAACTGATGATGGAGAGCTGAGCTTTGACTGAATTGCTCTGTGCTTTCTGAGTGGACAAGTCAAGCAGAAAGTTGAAGATACGGGCTTGGAACTGATACGGATAGACAAGTAAAGATAGAGGTTTGAGGGTCACAGAAATAAATGAGATCATGTATACCTTTGGTCCTTGCACTTTTTTAATGAGGATCTAAAATAAGAAATGTATTTTACATCATACACACACATGCAATTCCCCTGGACAGTTCTTACCTTTGCTATGTGTTATGTTCAGTGGCTGTCTGTTCTTTCCCCCATGCTGGTCAAAATGTCTATATTGATTTAATGGCCTGACAGTGAGTTACTAGCCACAGTTTGAAAAGTCTAATTCAGAGAACACATGATGGGAATAAAAGAGGGTCCAAAATAGAACCATGAGGAAATCCATTGGTTAGGGCTCAACTAGAGCAGCAGCAGCAGAGAAGGTTGATACCTACAAAGGAGACAGATCCCATGGAGAGGTGGGTGGAAAGGACCTAGCGGTCAGCGAGGTTGCTCCTTCCACTTGTAAGTTGAACACAGAAGCTTCAAAGACCACAACATTACTGTAGTATCCAAAGCCAGAAAGTGCCAAGTCTCAACCTTGGGTCTCTGCATTAGACCAAGTAGCCCTTCCCAAAAGCGTCTACAAGACTTCCCTTTTATCTCACTGGCCAAGATTCATCACACCACTAGGCCCAAGCCAGTCACTGCTTACAGGAATAGAATTATCACAATTGGCTTCAGCTGCTTGATATATTCATCCCATGGAACCAAGCAGGGGTTACTCACCCTGAGCACAAGATATTGTAAACACCTGGCCATTAGGGAAAGCGGTCACCTAGCCTCTGCCGCTTAAAGAGGGGTCCAGGGACCAGCAATATCAGCATCATGCAGGAACTTGCTAGAGCTGCAGGATTTCAAGCCCCACCCCAGGCCTGCTGAATCAGAACATGCAGGTTCTCAGGCTCCTCCCGTGATTACACGGACTTGCAGTTTGAGAAGCACAGGCCTCAATACCGAGGACCCCCGTGGTATTTGCCACGTTGCCTCCCCCTGCTCTGCTCTTTGTCCATTTCTTCCCTCACTTATTGATTTGCTGTCACAAATCTCAGCGTGCCACACATGCTTTGCAAGGCAGTGCTTCATATTTTTTCCAGGTCCTCTTTTCACTCCCCACATAAGGAGGCAGAGCAAAGGTTTTAGAATAAACACAGCGAGCTTCCAGCTGTGCTCCGCCCACGACTTTAATACTGTTCCTTTAGATCATCCTGTTCTGACAAGGTGTGAAATCCTAGCCAAGGCTGATAACTTGGCTGCCAGAAAGTTCAGTCTTCTTTCACAGCCCTAGGCAGAATTGAGGGGTTCTGTTTCCTTTTTAAAATAAAAAAATATTTTTTAGTATAGTCTCTTTTTACTGCAGGCTCTGCAGGGAGCATGAGGTAACCTTTGCCCCTGAAGCTCCAGCAAATAACCTCAAGTATTGGGACAGGTTCTCATTTAGCAAGTTTTGTCCAGTGTTTCAGGCTCTGAAACTTTAAGAGACACATAGAGGACCTAAAAAAAAAATTTCAAAGAAGAACAAATTTTGTTAAAGAACTGGAGAATTGAACCTAAGAGGAAATGGTAAAAGATTAACATTTGCTGGCTAAGGGAAGGAAGAAAGAGGAGTAATTAAACATGGAAAACTGGATGACTGAGGCTTCACCCAAACAACTTTACTTAGGAATTTTTATTCTTGCTTTCTTGCTGCTGCTGCTAAGTCGCTTCAGTCGTTTCCGACTCTGTGCGACCCCATAGACGGCAGCCCACCAGGCTCCCCTGTCCCTGGGATTCTCCAGGCAAGAACACTGGAGTGGGTTGCCCTTTCCTTCTCCAATGCATGAAAGTGAAGTCGCTCAGTCATGTCCGACTCTTAGAGACCCCATGCACTGTAGCCCACCAGGCTCCTCCGTCCATGGGATTTTCCAGGCAAGAGTACTGGAGTGGGGTGCCACTGCCTTCTCCCTTGCTTCCTTAAAAAAAAAAAAAAATCAGGTGTGGGACTCAGAATTTGACAAACTGTCAAAAGTTTAACATAAAATGTCTTCCTCAACTTTCTTCCTACTAATTCATTCATATTTATTGACTACCTGTTATGTACTGGGCCTTCTGCTCTGACAGTCTTATTTTATTCTAGCTGGCATGAAAACATATCCTTCTAAGAATGGTAAACATGCCAAGATGCTCCTTTATTTGAGACAACATCTCTAATATAGTTCTGATAAAATGTGGCAACCCCAATATAAACGCACTGTTTCCTTACATGGCATTTACACTTCCACGGTTTGTGCAAAAATGCCTTTTCCAGTCTTTATTTCCTTGCTTATCTCACCTACCTGCCTCTCCTATCCTGTTGGTCTACCCATCTTTGCCTGAACATGTCAAACCCTTTCATGCAGTTCCCTTAGTTGGAATGCCTTTCTCCCTCTCTCCTTCAATGCTTTGAAATCCTTCAACTTATAAAGCTCACCTGTAGTCTTCTCTGCAAAGGCTTCTGTACCCTTGCCATTTAAAATTAGTAATTTTTCCCTCCGTGATCCTCTACTGTGATGCTTATACTAGTGTGGCACTTAACTTTCCTTTGCCTTATGATGGCTTGTTTGCATGTCTCACAGTAAGTTTTCTAAGAGCAAAGACTATGGCTTACTCTTTGTGTTCCCCTCAGCAACTAGGTGCATGCCTGGTGAGAGTTATTACCACTCAGCAAATATTTCTGGCTATTTGAGTCTTCTGGATCTACAGCAGGTTCTCAATTCTTGGTCCCTTATGGTCGGGGGGACATGTGGCCAATTACCACCAATGAGTTGTAAGTAAAGTGATGGGTGACACATCTGGGCCAAAACTAAATCACCAATGCAAGACCCTTTAGGTCATCTTTCTTTTTGCTACTGTGGCTGTTCATGCTCTAGAGAATAGTTCCTCACTCCTCTAGGATAATGTCAGCTTATAACAGAGCCTCAGCTGATCTATGATGACCATAGTGAGTGAACAAGAAATATGTTATTTAAAGTCGCTGAGCTCTGGAGGTTGCTACAAAGTAAAGCCTAGCCCATCCTGACTAATACACTTGTAAATGGTAGTACTGTGAGTCTAGAACTTTTGCAAAATCCATTAGAAGCAGTAATCAGTAATTATATCAATTGTAAATCAAGTAAAATCACCAGACTTAAACTCAACTGTCAGGAGAGGCATTGTGAGGAGTATAGGATGTAGAGCTCATTAGGGTTTGCAAACTGGCTGTAAATGACCTTGGTCACGGATGCCCTCAGAACTCAGCATTCTCTGACCTCAGTTAGAGCGTACGTACTTACCTTGTGGTACTGTGCAGTAATCAGAAATGGTAAATGAGTGGTACCTGGTACATGGTGGTACTCAGCAAATTGTTATCACAATTGTTTTAGGTGTGTTTTGCACGTTGGACCGTGGGATGTGAGAAACTACATATTTCAGTTTAAACCAAGATACTGGGACTTCGCTGGTGATCTAGTGGCTAAGACTCTGTGCTCCCAGTGCAGGGGGCCGAGACTCAATCCCTGATTGCAGAACTAGATCCCACATGCCACAAGTAAAGATTCCACGTGCCACAACTAAGACCTGATGTAGCCGAACCAACTAATTAAAAAATCCCACCAAGGTGTTCACTGCTACCCTTCCACTCATCAGGAGCAAGTTGTTCCCAGCAATCTTCTTTCATTCAACTTTCAAAAAATAAATTTGGGTCCCTATTGATCTGTAAAAATCTATGAAACTACGGTATGTGAAAAGATGATAATTTATGTATAAATATAACTTCTCATTCAGAGAGGAACATTTTAATAAGTGATTCAACTTTATGTGCTTGCTAGACACCAGTGACTCATATTAAATAAATAGATGCACTGAAAAAAGGGAACGAGAGGGGAAATAAAAAAACTCTGGATGAAAATGGGAATCATCAGCTTTTGAGGCTCCCAATTATACTTATAAAATTCAAAATAATAATTCTGGGTTTGATGATAAAACCTCTGAATATGTTGTCTTATGCCTTCTTGGTTTAATTTCCAACACTTGCTCAAGTATAGTGAACTATTCTTCCCAATATGCTTCAGTAAAGATTTCTAACAATCTGAATGTCACAATCCCAGGAGAGTTTACAGGTCCTACCGTGACATTTTCACGACTTGATTACACTCCTGGCTGTGAGGGGACATGACCTCAGTCTCAACGTAAACAGAGAATGACTCATCCTTCTGAGGCAGCGAATAGCAACTTGGGTAGATCAACACCATCTTTATACTTCTTACTACACCAGTAACTTAGAAACACATCCCCTCTGAAGCATTTTATACCTATTTGATAAGCGCTGAAAGAAACACTGTTCTTTAGAGATAGGTTCTTGTTTCTAGGCTTTAGTCAGAGGGAGGAAAATCTCTACTATATTTCCCAAACCAACTAAAAGGATCAATTTTTTTTTTTTTAGGTAAAATTGGTATATAACACTATGTTAGTATCAGGAGTACAACATAATAATCCAAGGGTTGTATACGTTACAAAGTGATCAACACGTAAGTCTAGTTGCCATTCATCTATAGAAGAGACCCACTCACCATTTTATACACCCCCCCCAACCTTCCCCTCTGATAACTACCTATCTGTTCTCTATCTGGGTGTTGGTTTTGTTTCTTTTTTTAGATTCCACATACAAGTGATATCACACAGTATTTATCTTTCCCTGCCCGATGTATTTTACTTAGCATAATACCCTCAAGTTCCATTCATGTTGTCATAAATGGCAAGATTTCCTTTTTTCTTTTTCCCTTTTTATGGCCGAGTAATAGTCCACCGTCTGTGTGCATATATCACATTTTTTTAATTCATTCATCCACCAGTGGTCACTTAGGTTGTTTGCATATCTTGGCTATAGTAATCGATGCCACAGTGAGCCTAGGAATGTATGTATTTTTTTCAAATTAGTGGGTTTTTTCCCTTTGGATATATTCCCAGAAATGGAATAGCTGGATATGGTTGTTCTATTTTTAATCTTTTGAGAAATATCCATACTATTTTCCATAGTGGCTGCACAAAGATCAACTTCTGTAATAGCACAGAAATGGAGGAGAGGGGAAATCAAATAAAACACAGAAGCACACCCATTCAGTGTTCTCTGTTCCCAAATTAACCTCCCTCTCTGTGTTCCCTCTCTACCTGCTGCCCTTTGTTCTCACCTGTTCAATGAAAAAAAAAAAATCAAATTGAATCAGGAATGCTGATGAATTGCTACATGCCAGATATTTCATTTAGTCTTAAGGATCTAAAAAGCTGACATGTTTCTCTTTCCTCAAGGACCTTATGATTTAGTGGCAAAGAAATAGAAGGAAATTAGTGTATATTATCCAGTATGATGAACTAGGAAGGCTCATTCATTCAGAATAACATTTTCAACGTGTGTTGTTGTTCTCATGGGGAAAAAAAGCAAAATACAATATTACATAAATAGTGTGATCCTAATTTTGTAAATAATATCCACTCATGTCCTCATACAGTCAGAAAAGATATGAGGATAAACTGACAGGCTGAGCACATCTGTATGCTTTTCCTTCCCCCGCCAAATTCCATCTAAATGCCAGTCAAGAAAAGTTACAATCAAAGATTAGAAAATATGAAGATATCCTGGAAAAGAGAATGAAGAATTGGATTGAAAGAACAATAAAAGCGGAGGTGGAGTGGGGCGGGCCGGGTTGGGGGGAGTTGGGGTTGGAAAGCCAGCAGAAGAACACTGCTAAGATACCAGCCGTTTTGTACACTAACCTTCTAAAGGAACTTCAAGCTCAGGGTTAACAGTACAGGGTAGGGAGGGGCTTTGTCAATTATCTGGTCAATATATTAAAAGATGGCATTATGAACTGATGGGCTTATCACAATCCACCATGTCCTTCATATACTGAAGTTCTGGCAATAACATATCTGCTCCTCTGTTAAAACCTCAACAATTCGACTCCCCTGGTGGTCCAGCAGTTAAAAGTCCACCTGTCAGAGCAGGGGACACAGGTTCGATCCCTGGTCTGGGAAGAGTCCACGTGCCACAGGACAACTAAGTCAGAGTGCCACAACCACTGACACGTGCATCCCAGAGCCTGTGCTCTGCAAGGAGAGGCCACTGCAACGAGAAACCCACACACTGGAACAAAGCGTGAGCCCCAACTAGGAAAAGCCTGCATGGGGCAACAAAGACCTAGTGCAGCCGTAAGTAAGTTAATCAATTCTTTTAAAAACAGCCTCAACAACTGCTTCCACCAGTGAACCTGGGTGGTCTCCCATCAGAAGAGCTGATTCTGGATGGAGAAATAGGGAGGAACTTGATGACTATATTCGTACAAGAACTGGAGCAGAAAGAGGCGACAAGAAACCACAAGATGCTTCCGATAAAAGAGGTTCCCGGACCTCAGCTGCTGAGGAGACTCCCACAGCAGGATAATCTACCTGTACAGAGGCAGTATTTTATTCTGCACACCCTAGAAGCTGGCTCTTTGATCAGAACTTTCATTCACTATAATGATTACTGCAGCCATAAAATAGAAAAGCAGGCTGGTGAGAGAAATAACCAGACTTCTGGCTTATTGAACGTACAATCACCATGCTTAAAACTGGGCTGAATATCCAAATGACTTGTTGGGCTGCACCTGGAAGGCCTACAAGGCCTACACTCGCCCAGCTTCACGGCTTTAAGAAAGCGCCTGGAGTCAGCAACAGAGACATTGTTTAATGGATGGGGGCACTCACTTGTCTGCAGCAAAGTCCTGGAGCAGCACCTCACCGTGTGCGGCTGAGGGTGGGTAGGACATGGAGACCTTCTGCACTCCAGGGCAGAAATCGCCGAAGATAGGGGAACTGATGTCAGGTGGGCTCATTAGTTACCAAGGAGACCAGCAGAGGGGCCACCCCTCACTGCCTCTTTGATAAGAACAACCATCAGCTGGGGCCTGGGGCAGGTAGGCAGTTCAGTCCTGTGAGTAGGGCGTAGGTGAAACAGGCACTGATCAGGCAGGGGATGTACAGAGGGCAAGAAAACAGCCATCTGGAGTGGCCTGGCCAGACATGGGCACAGATGAATATTATTTTAATGAGCTGCAACATTCAGCTGAGGAACTCTTTCAAAACAGGACAAAGATATAAAGAATTTCCAGAAGCTACTACATCTGTCTAGAGAGTTTTGTAATGGAAGGAACAAAGGCAGTAGATGGAAGGCCATTCAAAGTCAGAGAAGATTATTTTTCAGAGCTGAAGAAACATTAACTCAAGGGTTTTTATGTAATTTGTTTGTTTCAATTCATTTCAGTTTTTGAAACTTTGGGTTTCAGGTTGTCCCATCTTTTGGGTTAGTTGAAATCAGTATTTGGGGATTTCCGTGTCTTTTAGTTTTAATTTTATTTTAATTATGTAAAGCATGTAGATAGTTCCAATGTCAAAACTATTTTTATTTTTTTCTCAGTATCTTTCATTAATTTGCATTAATAGTCTGTTTAAGGTGTTTTCCAAATGTGCAGATGTTTTACGTTTTTATGAAGTCAAACCTGCTTTTATTCTTGATGACTTATATTGCTTAGAAAGTTGTTAGCACTTCCAGAAGTGACTGTCCTACTAGTGTTTTAAATGTGTATGATCTTCCTGTAAATAACATCAGATGTGAATATGTGGGACTAGATTGATTTTCTCCTGGTTGTTGTTTAGTTGCTAAGTCATGTCAGACTCTTCGCAACCCCATGGACTATAGCACACCAGCCTCCTCTGTCCATGGGATTTTCCAGGCAAGAATACTGGAGCGGGTTGCCATTTCTTTTGCCAGGGGATCTTCCTGACCCAGGGACCGAACCTGTGTCTCCTGCATTGCAGGCAGATTCTTTACCACTGAGCCACTTGGAAACCTTCAAAACTGTTTTTAAAAGGCACATTCAGACCAGTCTATCTTCCAATCTTATCTCTCCCATGCTGTTACCTCCCTCTGCCTAAAGGTAAACATTTTAAAAAATTAATTTTGTTTGATACTTTTGAGTGTTTCTTTTTTAAAATATATAGGCATTTATGCATATATAGTTTTATCCTGTTCTTTTATAAAAATGACTTTATTTATTTAATAGACTTTATTTTTTAGAACAATTCTAGGTTCACAATGAGATTGAAGGGAAGAGATTTCCCATGTATGTCCCTTGCTGCCCTCACAACAGAGCCTCCTCCATTATCAGACCTCACAACTACTGAACCTATAGTGATGGATTATTATCATCTACAGCCCAGCTTATATTTGGATTCAGTCCTGATGTTGTACATACTACGGATTTAGAGAAATTTATAATGGCATGTATCTACCATCATGGTTATCAACCGCTCCTTTTTTTATACTCTAAACTCTATTGTTTACTTTGACTATCTTTTTATACTCTAAACTCTGTTACTTACTTTGACTTTTTATCTTATTAAAATATCCTGGATAACATTCTATAATAACATAAAGATATCACTCATTCCTTTACAATTGTATGACATCGTGTTATGTGGATGTACCTTAGTTTTTTACCTAACCATTATTCATAGTCAATTGGGTGGTTCCAGTCTTATGTAATTACAAACAGTACTGCTGGAATGAGCAGATCCAAGCATTTAAACTTTTGAGTTTTTGCCAGAGTATCTTTGGAACGAATTGCCAGAAGCGTGATTTCTGGGTCAGAAGAAAAATACAAATGTAATTTTGTTAGATTTTGTGTTCCCACCAGTAACATAAGAGAATGTCTTTTCCCAAGCCTTATCAACAGAATGTGTTGTCTAACTTTGAGACTTACCAAACAAGTGAGAAATTATACTTTACTTTTTCTTATTATAAATAAGGTTGAACATTTTTTTCATTATTTAAGTTATATTTTTCATTTATTTGTCTATCATTTATGTTTACATATTTTGCTCATTTTTATGTTAGATTAAATTACTTGTTATTTGGAAATGAGGGACAATATGATCATGGTATATAAAAACTTGTGGGACTAAGGCCAAAGTGACACCCAAGAAAAAATGTATAGCCTTAATTATACTGATTAGAAAGCAATAAAGATGGTAAATAAATCATCTAAGCGTTCAATGGAAGACACTACAAAAAGTGACAAAAAACTGGAGCCTATTATACAGAGTGAAGTAAGCCAGAAAGAAAAACACCAATACAGTATACTAACGCATATATATGGAATTTAGAAAGATGGTAACAATAACCCTGTATATGAGACAGCAAAAGAGACACTGATGTATAGAACAGTCTTTTGGACTCTGTGGGAGAGGGTGAGGGTGGGATGATTTGGGAGAATGGCATTGAAATATGTATAATATCATATATGAAATGAGTCGCCAGTCCAGGTTCGATGCATGATACTGGATGCTTGGGGCTGGTGCACTGGGACGACCCAGAGGGATGGTATGGGGAGGGAGGAGGGAGGAGGATTCAGGATGGGGAACACATGTATACCTGTGGCGGATTCATTTTGATATATGGCAAAACCAATACAATATTGTAAAGTTAAATAAAATAAAATTTTTTTAAAAAGTAGACTAAAGAGCATATTTTAAAGAGCAGCAACTGAGGAAATATAAAACTAAGATAAATAATAAAAAAGTAAAGGCCTAATTTACTGAAGATAAAAGAATGACAAAGAATGCTTTTAAAGTACAATAAAGATCTTTTGATAACAGCAGAAAATTGTGACATATAAAACTTACAAAACAAAGCAGCTATACTCCAATAAAAATTTTAAAAAGAAAAAAATAACTGACAAAGCAAGACAGAGTCCTTTTTGAAAAGACCTAAAACCAAATGTGTTGGCTCTTGGGAAAGATCAGTACATGAATAAGTAGCTTTGAAAAAAGACTAGTAAAATGGCTTTGACTTGTCTCATCAAGGAGAAAGTGTAAAGACAGAAACAACAATGGTAAAGGATTGGAACGGTGACATGCCTACAGAATCAGAGGAGACTTTAAAATTATAAGTGATGTAATTTCAAACTATATATAGATACTGGGCTTCCCTGGTGGCTCAGATGGTAAGGAATTTGCCTGTGGTGTGGGGAAGATCCCCTGGAGAGGGGCATAGCTACCCACTCCAGTACTCTTTCCTGGAGAATCCCATGGATAGAGGAGTCTGGTGGGATGCAGTCCATGGGGTCAATGTGTTTCCTAGGAAAGTGTACATTATAAAAATTGATTCAAGAAAAGGAGATAGCCCTATACTAATCCCTACAAAAGCTTGAAAGAGTAATCACAGTTGACCCACTTAAAAACACTGTGCCGAAAATGTTCTGCTTCTGCCTAGAATGTAGATAGCTGGGAAAACCTTTGTTCTCACTCTCCCACCAAGAAAATGTCTGAAAACCTACAAATAATAACTTTTCTTGAATCCATTGAAGGGCTGAAGTTAGAGGGGAAAGAGCGTGAAATCAAAGGAAGAGCGGGAACCCCCAAAGGAAGCTGGGCATAAAGTCTGGCTAACCTGTGATACAGCCCAGGAATAAGAGATGTGGAGTGTCACGTAAGCCAGTATAAAGGATCCGGTTAATGTTTTTAGTGAACTGTTTAATGTCAAATGTGGGCTGACTTGAGAGAACAGAAGCACTGGGAGGTGCAGGTGAAAGGGAGGTCGCACCTACTTTTCTAGGTTCTCTTCTGTGGACCATCGCCAAGCTGCTGCATGAATGTCAAAATGCCACCTAAACTTTGTTAAACAGCAGCTTGGAGAGAGAAGGGCAGCAACCATCCCCTGCCCCACCCCACCGCCAGAACAGAGGTGACCCCATGTAGCTGGGGTCAGTAAAAAGAAAAAACCCTCTACTTCTAGAGGAGGGTCAGGAAGCCATCCTGAGGCCAAATCTTGAGAGGAGACTAATGTTGGAGACACATGAGACATGGGTTTAATCCTTGAATCAGGAAGATCCCCTGGAGGAGGGCATGAAAACCCACTCCAGTATTCTTGCCTGGAGAATCCCATGGACAGAAGAGCCTGGTGGGCTACAGTCCATGGGGTCACAAAGAGTCGGACATGACTGAGCACACACATACCATATTGAACAAAGGGTGGGACCACTGCAAAAGCCTTCACCCCCAAGACCCAGGACCACAGAGCCTACCTAAGACTAAGGTGGACAGGATAACAGAGAAAGCCTCTGACCCCACCATCCAGCTAGCAAGCACAAGTCACAGGCAACAGTACCCTAGTGCTGAAGGAATGGGCGAGTGTGAAGACTCCTTGAGGGCACACAGTGAAGCTCTACAGTTGAGAGCAGAGGAGGAACACTGAAAAAACAAAAGCCCTCAAGCAACCCAACCCTCAATCCAAGCACTAGTTAACACAAGAGGAATTGGAGAATAGTAGTGTGCTGGAGAATCCCAGGGACGGGGAAGCCTGTAGGCTGCCGTCTATGGGGTCGCACAGAGTCGGACACAACTGAAGCAACTTAGCAGCAGCAGCAGCAGTGTGCTGAAGGGGAGAAGGCAATGGCAGCCCACTCCAGTACTCTTGCCTGGAAAATCCCATGGGCAGAGGAGCCTGGTAGGCTGCAGTCCATGGGGTCGCTAAGAGTCAGACACGATTGAACGACTTCACTTTCACTTTTCACTTTCATGCATTGGAGAAGGAAATTGCAACCCACTCCTGGAGAATCCCAGGGACGGGGGAGCCTGGTGGCCTGCCATCTATGGGGTCGCACAGAGTCGGACATGACTGAAGTGATTTAGCAGCAGCAGCATCAGTGTGCTGAAGGGAACCATAGTGACAATGAAATCCAAACTCAGCTCACATCTTGACTAGACTCAGTTGATCCATTTCACTGATAGGTGAGCACAGAAGGAGGTGTTCCATTTTGAGGTACAGTATGTTACTTCTCTTAATCTCTACTGTCATATATACAACATCTGACATTCAATTAAAAAAAAACTACAAGATATAAAAAAGGGAAAAGAATATCTTAGAACTAGTGGTTTTATGGGTGTGTTCTTATCAAATCTTTGAGGATCATATAATCACACTATCATTTAAGTTATCCAAGAGTATTAAAAACCAGGGAGGTGGGAAATTGAATATCAATATTAAAGAAAATTTCATGAGGTGGGACACAGAACCCACTTCATATTTACAAGTCACTGGCCATCACACTAACTGATATAATTTAGGCAGTCAAAGCTACCCTGGCTTGAGGCTTCTGCTCCCATCCAAACTGGCCACAGAAGTATGGTCCCTGTTCAGTTTTCCAAGGATCCATAAAGAAATGAAATCTCTTCTGGCTTGTTTCTGGATTAAATTAAAGTTAAGCTCTCTTTAGAATAGAATTTGTCTTGTTTGATCCATAGATAGAACCTGATTTCCTCACCAAACCTTTACTTATAGAGGGAGCAGCCCATAAGCCATATTTGCTAATTTGATTTTTTTTTAAACATTGTTTGAAAGTTTGATTTATCTTGATTACTAAGTTTTTTGGTGGCCTCAGAAGTTGTATGCTCCGGTCGAGTGCCTCCTGTGCCTCACCCTTTTCTGCATTGCTGAGTTCTCTGCCCTGGAGACTCACTAGGTTCACTCCAGAGGGAGTCCGAGTCTAGTGTGCTGGTCTCATACCTCCTTACCCTGCAATGCCACCCATTTGCTGCAGTTTGTCTTCTGCCAACCTTTCATGCCTTTATTTAAATCTTCCTGAGTGAGTGAGGGGGGAAAGAGTGAGGCTGGGGGGAAAGGATCAAAAGCAAAGAAAACAAGGAGCAGGAGGAGGAAGTGGCCAGTGCCCAGTGAACCCACAAGTGTGAAAGGCTAATCCAGAGATCACTCAGTGATCACCACCGTGAAACCAGACCGGGTGACATCGCTCGCCACACAGACAACTCACCTTCCTAACTAGCCATAGAACTTCACTTCCTAAACCCAAGTGACCTTAGGAAATCTGGCCACTCTGCCCCAGCTCTTGGCCCCGTGCCCCTCCTATACAACAACTTCTACACACCATTAGCTTCCTTCCAAAGTCCCCATCCACTTCTCATCCAGAGCAACATGCTTTGCCTGCTTTCAAGGGAAGGGTGCTGGCCCATGTGTCCAGGAAACGAAGACTGGAATGCAGAGGGTTGTTTGAAGTTCCAAGGCCTCTTACACGGGAGAGTTTGAAAGAAGGGTGAGGTTTCTGGGGCTCTGACGTAGAACGCAGGACAGCACTTGGAACTCGGCTGCACTCGATGTTCAGAACAGCGCTGGTGGGTCAGCCGTGCTCAAAGGAACAGAATGTTGAAAGTGTGATTATGTTTTAAACTAGTCTGGCTGTCAACCAAATAACACAGCACTGCCTGCTCTCAGGTCAGGCACTGCTGCTAATTGGTGAATTTTAATGAATGATAATGATAAATAAACTAGCTTAGAAGGGAGACATCACTGTTTAGGTGAATCTCTTGTGGAGGGGGTGGGAATCAGGATGGGTGTCGGGTCTTGGCTTCCACTGGGTCCCAGAACATTTGTTACAGGTCTCTGTCCATACCCCTCCTGGAGTATGCATTTTCTCATCAATCCCATGCTCACTATATGAACTTAGGTGAGTCACACATCTCTTGCCCTGTAGGATTCTCTGCCTTAAAAGGAGTATCACTGGCTCCTTCCTCTCCCACTCAGTGCTGGGCAGGTGGCAAGGTGGGCAAGCACAGGAAAGATGCCCTGGGAGTGAAGGCAGGCCCAGAAGGCAGGGCTGAGCCCAGGGAAGCCCAGCCAGAGGCCCACGGGTCTCCCAAAGTTGGCTCTTTCAGGGGATGTTTCTGGTGTTGGACTCTTTATTGGATTTTTTTCATTTTTTCCAGGTTCAGAGGATTTGGTCTGCTTTTTTTCCTATCATCACAACTGTTCTTCTGCTGGGCTGTCCACCCCTTCGAGGCTGACGCAGACCAGGAGGCTTTCTCTCGGTGTTTGTGCCACTTCATTGTCACAGAAGCAAGCACACATCTACTTTCATTTTTCACTTTTAAAAAATGTTTCCACTGTGAGTGATTATGAGGAGAGAAGAGCGAAACCACAGCCCAGAGAAGAGCGAAACCACAGCAGTTAGGATTGTTTAACACTACAAATCACTGGTTTTAGTTATCCATGGTCACTTTTGAGGCATCCAAGGAGACACTCATAGAACAGTGATGTGTGCAGTTGAGAACTAGGCAGAATATCTACAATAAGTAATTATTTAATAATTTATATATTTAATTATAATAAACGTAATATGCCCAAATAGCTTCAACATAAATCCTTAACTAGTATGTCTCAAGTACCATGAAGGAGATACACAGTTCTCAGAAATACTTCATATTTCTATGTTGGTTTTTCTAATCTATTCTCTTCATATACTACAGATTCTCTCATACTTTCTCCTTGGGCCTCCACCTCATCCTCAATAAACTCAAGTATTCTGAGTCCAGGAACTCACTCTTGAATTTATATAAATTTTATGCAAAATAACTAAGACCTTCCACCATTCCTGAATCTTGCTGAATCTTGCTCTTTCCTATTCAGTTTCTCACCAAAACAAGCCAAAAACCAACCACCACAACAAAATACACTGCTCTGAAATGACAGACACCTCCTTAAAGGATTTGGGAGAGAAAGGAACTATTGATAAACTAGAAGGCACTAGTAAACCTTTATTGGAACTGGAGGAGAGAAAATGTCCTTGCTCAAATATTCATGCGACCACAAGAACTAGGCCTGACTTTTCATAATGCCTAGTCTGATTCATCCTCAGGTTTTGGTTTGAAACAAAGAAGCCCAACCCTGTGGGTGGGAAGTTCTCAAAGAGAAGGCAATCCTTCTTTACTCTGCTGCTGCTGCTGCTAAGTCGCTTCAGTTGTGTCCGACTCTGTGCAACCCCAGAGACGGCAGCCCACCAGGCTCCGCCGTCCCTGGGATTCTCCAGGCAAGAACACTGGAGTGGGTTCTATTTCCTTCTCCAATGCATGAAAGTGAAAAGTGAAAGTGAAGTTGCTCAGTCACGTCTGACTCTTAGCAACCCCATGGACTGCAGCCTACCAGGCTCCTCCGTCCATGGGATTTTCCAGGCAAGAGTACTGGAGTGGGGTGCCATTGCCTTCTCCACTCCTTACTCTAATACCTGATTATAGCTCGGAAGCACTGCCATTTACCTGTTCTTGGGACTCTGCTCCTAGTGCAGAACTTTTAGTTGAAAACCCTGGATCTTTTCCAGCTTCTTGGAATTACAGCCGTGATGGTAATAACAATCATAGTGAGGATGACTGTAGCTGACTTTGACAGGGCGCTTGCTATGTGCTCCACGCTGGGTAAACATTTAACTCTGATCATCTCCTCTGGTCTCCAAGTACTAACAAACTGTTTACCTACAGTTCATTGCCTACTGCTGCCTAACAAGTTGCCCCAAAACTTAGCAGCTTAAAACAACACATGCTTAATCATCTCACAGTTTCTGTGGGTCTGGAATTTGGCCACGACTTAGCTGGGTCCTCGGCTTCAAAGTCTCTCAATCAAAGTGTTGCTTAGGGTCTCGTCACCTCCCTGCTCAACTGGGCAAGTCTTTCATGTCATTTGCAGGCTGCAGTTCCTCCCTGGATGGAGTAACTCAAGGCCTCAGCTCTTCACTGACTGTCAGCCAGAAGCTGCCTTCTCATACGGCCCTCTCCAATATAGCGACTTTCTTCCTCAAAGAGTACAAGCCACAAGGGCAATAGAGAGAGTCTGCTAGCAAGAGAGAAGTCACTGTCTTTTGTAACCTAATCTCAGAAGGGCCATCCCATCACCTTTGCCATATTCTCTTGGTTGGAGTCAGGTCATTATGTCCAGCCCACACTCAAGAGGACATGGATCCCAGGAGGGAGGGATCTTTGGGGGTCATATTAGAAATCTGTCAAGCTCAAGACCAATTGGATCTAAGAATTCCTCTTTAAGTTTAACTGAAGGTGCTCAAGAATTGCACCTTGAGAGGTGGACAACATTCTCTATGCTAATAATGACTATACTGGCAATGTTAGATAGTGGAAAGAAACATATATTTGATTACAATTTTGAATATAACAAAAAATTGGAAAAGAAGGGAGGAGTTGCTTTAAGATTATAAGGATAAAATCAAGACCGGAAGATGAAAGTTAGTTGAGGACAAGGATTGAAGCTAACAGAGATAGAGGTTAGGAGGTGAAATGAGGACAGACTGTGTATCATTTTTTATCCAGGAACCTCTCTCTCTCCCCAAGCCCACAAATGAAGGTAGAGCTGAGGAGATAGTGGTTATGAGGCTAAAGGGTATCCATGGAACTTCCACTAGGGCATTGCACAAAGAACTGTTTCCATTGGGAAAGTAATGGAAAATAATAATAATGCAGTAGTGGAGTAGAGGAATATCAAAGAGGAACTGAAGAGAATCTGTTTGGACAAAAGTGACCCAGAGTCACCCTGGGAAGGATTTTTGGCAGGAATATGCCAAGTGAAAGTGAAAGTTGCTCAGTCAGGTCTGACTCTTTGCAACCCCATAGACTATATTCTCCAGGTCAGAATATTGGAGTGGGTTGTCTTTCTCTTCTCTAGGGGATCTTCCCAATCCAGGAATATAACCCAGGTCTCCTGCATTGCAGATGGATTCATTACCAGCTGAACCACAAAGGAAACCCAAGAATACTAGAGTGGGTAGCCTATCCCTTCTCCAGTGGATCTTTCCAACCCAGGAACCAAACCAGGGTCTCCTGCATTGCAGGTGGATTCTTTACCAACCGAGCTATCAGGGAAGCCCAGGGATATGCCAGAGCACCAAGTTAAAAAGAAAGGAATCACAGCCTGAACCAGATCTGGCATAGGACTACAGTCCATGGGGTCACAAGAGCCAGACACGACTTAGTGATTAAACTACCACCACCACCATCCAAACCAAAGACAGACAAGACAGAAGAAACAAATTCTAGATAGAAAACAGAAGACTGGTTCCGGAAAGATTTTTTAAGGCAATGCTTCATAGAGCAATGGTACAGGGGAGAGGAAGGGAATGATTTTTAGTAGTATCTGTGCTGTGCTAAGTCACTTCAGTCATGTCCGACTCTTTGAGACCCCATGCACTGCAGCCCACCAGGCTCCTCTGTCCATAGGATTCTCCAGGCAAGAATACTGGAGTGGGTTGCCATTTCCTTCTCCAGGGGATCTTCCCGACCCAGGGTTCGAAGCTAGATCTCCTGCATTGGCAGGCAGATTCTTTACCACTTGTGCCACCTGGGAAGTTCCTTAGTAGCATCTACCAAAACAAATTTCATTTAATATTTATTTTATGAGAGAAAAAAATGCAGGACTTTTCAGAGCCTTTAATATGTTAATGCACTCTGTGAAACCCTAAGATACATAGTGGAGGGGGGACAGGGAGTAAGGATTGAACAGGCAGCACTTCTTATACGGAGCTGTTTTGCATGGAGGTGGAAACATGCTACAAATGTTTAGGGGACTTTTATCAAATATCAGTGGCCTTTTTGAGAGGAGGAAGGGTGAGATTTGGTTTAAATATTTCCAGTGAGCAAAGTATGGTGGCTGATAGCTGAACAGTAAGCAAAATAATTTTATCTAACACCTATATATTACATAAAAATGACCTAGGGTTTCAACATTTGGGCCCCCAAAATGGGAAAGACACAGAATCAAAGCAGAAGTCACCAGATCACTACCACTGACAACCACCCTCAGAAATTCCCTTGCATTCCTGAAGCTCTGTCTATTACAATCCTTGCCAGCACTCTTTTCCCTCTCCTGCTGACACCCCTCTTTGAATCAGGGAGTTCACCCCTGGGCTTTTTTTGGGAATCTTTCCAACATCATATTGTGAGGTCAATAAAGAGAGATTTATTGAGAGAAGCAAGACAAATATGATAAAAGCCTTTAAAAATATCTTTTTAGGATAGAAAAAGGAAGAAGCAATTAGGAAAGGACTACCTGCCAAATCACAAAGAAAGTAGTTCAACAAGGAAAGCTAATTTCTCTAGCATTCATTTGGAATCACCTGCCCTGGAGATCAAGAGACCTTTTTAATCAAAGGATAAGAGACTTTCTTTCAAATAACTGGGGTCAGCCTAGGGTCCCATCCAGCTCAGAAGAACAAGACAGCTGTGCCTGCAGGACACCCATTTCTGCAGGACACAGGCTGTGTTTTTAGGTTAATCGTCCAAGGATATTAGAGTTACTTTCAATGGTTAATGAATAGCTTCTAAGAGCCTGCTTCATTTAATTGTCCAAAGGCCAGTTGGTCCAGAGCATATAAAGCTGTGAGCTGGCTAATGAGAGCATTCTCTCTGAGCAGGGGAAGGAGGGGGGTGGCAGGGTCAGGGACCTGGGTTCCAAAGGATCAGGGATGCAGAACAGAACCTGTCTAGTTCTCTGTGCCTTTGCCCTCCTGACGGGCTTCCTGATGATCTGCCTGGGGGCCTTCTTCATTTCCTCAGCCTCCCTGTTCAACTGCCAGGGGAACTTGACCCTGGCCTACTTGCTTCTGCCTCTGGGGTTTGTGATCCTTCTGAGTGGAATTTTCTGGAGCACCTACCACCAGGCCAGTGAAAGCAAAGGGGTTTTCAACCGTGTGCTTGGACAGTACCATGCTCAGGGGGCCCTGCCCCTGGCCACAGTGGACAGGTATGTGCTCAGAAGCCTGAGGACTGGGGAAGGCTGTGGTGTGGCTGAGTTCTGGAAAAGGTCAATGACTTTTAATCTACTGGGGAGCAACTTACAAGTCCCATGGGGTTAGCAAGGATGTGGAGAAATTGGAATGCATGTGCACTGCTGGTGGGAATGTAAAATAGTGTAGCTGCTCTGGAAAATGGTATGAAGGAGCCTCAAAACGTTAAACATAGAATCACCATTTGATCTAGCAATTCCACTTCTGGGTATACAGACAAAAGAAGTGAAAACAGGGCTTTGAACAGATACTTATATATCAGTGTTCACAGGAGCATTCTTCATGATAGTGAAAAGGTGGAAACAACCCATATATCCATCTAGTGGATGAATGGATAAACAAAATACAGTACATACAAAAGATGGAATATTATTCATCCTTGAAGAGAAAGGAAATACTGATGCAGCTGTAACATGAATGAACTTTAAAGACATTATACTAAGTGAAACTGGCCAGAAATAGGCCCCCAAAACAAATACTCTGTGATTCCACTTATATGAGGTACCTAGAGCAGTCAAATTTCATAGACAAAATGTAGAACAGTGATTACCAGTTACCAAGGGAAGGAAGGAATGAAGAGTTACTGTTGAATGAGTACAGAGTTTGAGTTCAGGATGGTGGAAAAGTTCTGAAGATGAATAATGGTGATGGTTATAAAACAATGTGAATGTATTTAATGCCATTAAACTGTACACTTAAAATAGCTAAAGTGGTACTTCCCTGGTGACTCAGACAGTAAAGCATCTGCCTACAATGCAGGAGACCCAGGTTCAATCCCTGGGTTGGGAAGATCTCCTGGAGAAGGAAATGGCAACCCACTCCAATATTCTTGCCTGGAAAATCCCATAGATGGAAGAGCCTGGTAGGTTACAGTCCATGGGGTTGCTAAGAGTCGGACACAACTGAGTGACTTCACTTATACTTTATAACAAAAAAATAATTTTGATTAACCTTACCTAAAATTAGTATCAGACAACCAAAAATCTCCTAATTTTTGGCTAAACACAGAATCATTAGGGATAAAACCCCAGGCATCATTCTTAAGATACAGACAGGCTGCATGCATGCATGCTAAGTCATTTCAGTTGTGTCTGACTCTTTGCCATCTCATGGACTCTAGCCTGCCAGGGTCCTCTGTCCATGGAATTCTCCAGGCAAGAATACTGGAGAGGATTGCCATGCCCTCCTCTGGGGGATCTTCCTGACCCAGGGTCTGAATCCAGGTCTGTCTCATTAAAGGCAGATTCTTTACCATCTGAGTCACCAGGGAAGCGAAACTCCATAAATTCTTTGTCCTCTTCGTCTAAAATATTTTAGCTACTCCATGTATCTTGAATATGAGTGATTAGCCATGACAATTGATTTTTGACATGATGCTATGATACATGATACTATATTTTTTACTAATAAGATACTAAACTACAATGACCAAAATCTATTTCCAATGTTATTATACTAACTGCAAAGTCTTTGGATTTGGTAAAAAAATATTAAAGGTGAAGTGACTGCAGAAGATGCTTCTAGAGTGATGTTTTCTTTTTTTTCCTTTGGTATAAATGTTATATGATTGCCTCCATAATGTGAATCTTGATAAGAGTAACCAATTGCCTTAAAGATGTAGGTTCAATTTTTAAGCACATGCATACCATTGTCCTGAAACACTAAACGATGGTGTCACAACACCCTCATTTTACTGCCTCTTTCCGGTGCGTCTCTAGATGCCCAGCCCACTTAGCATGGCTAGGGGGTCAGTAAATGGTAAGTCATACTTCTCAGAAGTATCTTCATTTGAAAGGGGTACCTAGAATGAGACTTCAAAGCAAAGGGGTCTGCAAAGGTGGAACTCAGGACACTGGGACTGTGAAGTGGTGAGGGGAGGGCGGGGGTTGGGAGAAGGGATGTGGGGCAGGCGGCAGTCATCCTGGAGCCTCTCAAATCAGTCCAGGGAACAGCTCACCTTGGTGTCTTCAATGCTTTTATGCATGTGCCCCATGACACGGCCTTGGCTATTCTGAGTGAAGGCTGAGATTTATGCTGTACAGTAGATGGCTCCTTCAGTTCCTTGGCTTTGGGCCTGGTAACGTTTGGAACGGAGCTGTGGCTGCAAATGGCAGTCCTTGTTCTGTTGTGGTTACGCACCACAAACACTCCCTGCAGGCACTGGAAGGATTCACTCTATAATCACACAGCTCAATCAAGCTCACCCTCACTCTTCTTCACGTCTGTGCCACCCCCTATCCCATTCATGATGGAGAAGCCAGAGGATTTAGCAATTAGCAACGTTGGGCAAGATTACTGATGAGTACATCAACTCCTGCATGAAAGGCTCCTTTAGCCATCGGCCTGTTGGCATGGAAAGGGCCGCTACTGAAATCTACATAAAGTTGTCACTTCAAATAGTTGAGAAATCAGTATTTTGTGTGTGTGCATGGAAATGGGGCAGGGCAAAAATACTTGAAATTTGAATAATAGGGAAGAGAAGCATCTGATATTGTTTAGGAATCTTCATGGAGCTGGTTTTCATTCATTATTTGTTGGCTGTGAGGCTCTGAGACCATGAGTACAGCTGACTAGAAGACGACGTGTGTGAATGGGGACAAGGATGTGAATGAACTAAATAACTGGTTAGAGAGACATTCCAGAGTCAAGGCCTGTCCCATACCCCTGCTAAGGATCTCCCACTGAAATTTCTGGGTTCCAATGAGTAAGAGAGAGGGGATAATGTGGAATAACCCACTGGGGAAAGTATGACTATAGAGGCATACATCCCATGGCTGATAAAGAGGGTTTTGCTGGAAGAGCAGCACATTAAAAAAAAAAAAACCTGGGGTGCCAGGGAGGAAGAACATCTGTTTCAGAATCAATGTTTTCTAACAGTTTAGCTTCACACAGTGGGATTTGGGAGAGGCGGACATATGCCTCCTTGGCACGACCTACTTAAATAACACGCGAATGTCTGTGGCATTTTGTCCCCCAGACCAGGTTTTTACCCTCCAGCTTACGAAGAGAGTCTTGCTGCTGACAAGCGAGCCTGTCACACAGAGCAAGAGACCTCGGGTGCTCCTCCACCTCCGTACACTGAGATGGGCGTTGAATTTCAGGATGAAGATGGGGCCCACCCAGAGGCCCCACCACCCTATGACGAGTCTGTGGCAGACGGGGTGGCGGCAGCAAGGCCGTGGCAGGATGCTCAGAGGCGAAGCCAAGAGTGCTGAAGCAGGGCAAGTGCGCCAGCCCTCACGACGTACCCTCACGGGAGGCAGCTGCTAATAATAAACACAGGCAGGGACTGTGGGAGGAGAAGCCACATCATTGACCCACACGAGAGCTCGCAGTGGGACCATGCGAGGCCAATGCGATTCCGCGTATGTGCTTGGCCTGCAAGGGCAGGGTGGGGCACCAGGCAAGCATTTCGAAGGGTTCGCAGCCACCCTAACCCAGGGAAGCTTTTGGACTGCAAAGGTTTTATTGTGAGAGCTCTGCTCCACAGAGAGCCTTTCTGCTCTTCTCCAACACTTCTCCCATCTCCTGACCGGCCGCAGGGAGGAAGAGATGCTGTTTGGACACCATGCACCTTCTTGGACTGCATCACAAATACTCACAAAGGGAAAAGGCAAGCTGGCCACCAACGGTCATTATCGTTTAAGTTGTGGGTTCTGCTGGCTGGTTTCATAGTTATCCTCATTTACCATACTGCCAGTGGCATGGTAATTCACACATTGTAAGAGATTTGCCTCTGGAGCCCATGAATGTTACTTTGTATGCCTATAAGTATGTATATTTTATTTCTATGTGAAAGGAAAGTGACTTCAATACTTACTTTCAAAATGGTTCAAGCACAAAATCTTAAATAAGTATTTTAAGAACGGGATGGTTTTACAAGCATATATAAGAAGATTTCTTAGACACTCAAGTTGAATAAAGAGAATATTCAAAAATTTATAATACACAGGATTCAGGGGGAAAAACGTGCTAGCCATAGGTTGTATTAATACAGAAGACATAAATCTTGAAAAGCTTTAAAATACCCATATATTTCAGTGAATCCCCCTGTAAATCTCTAGGATTTGAAAGAAAGGAGACTATAGTGTAGTACCTTAATTATTAACAGACAATTCTTTGCGTCTCAAAACACAGATCCAAACACTTTTAGATTTAATACATTTATTTTGAAGCCCAATGCTTCCTCTTCAGCTTTATTATGTCTTATGATCTTATTATAAGTTTTAATACAAGAGGACAAGTCAGGTGGCAGAGTGGTGGGAGGATATGTAGCCTGATGCTTTAGAGCTTGAGAAAGAAACTTCATCTCTCTGGGCCTCAGTTTCCTGCTCTGTCAGGTGAAGACTTTATGCTGGGATTAATATATAACAATTATGGACTACCTTTTATAAGGCATGCTCTTTACTATAACTGTTTATGCTTTTTATTTAGCCCTCATTATAGTCTTCAGAGATAAGTTCTGTGGTTATTCTCATTGAAAAGATGCATAAATTGAGACTTTGAGAAGTTAAACCTTTCCAACAACATAGTTATTTCCACGAGGGTGAAGAAAGGTCCATAGAGGAGCACGTGAAGACTTTACTTCACACTTCTGTGCTAGGTTGTGCTGCTGCTGCTAAGTTGCTTCAGTCGTGTCTGACTCTGTGCGACCCCAGAGACGGCCGCCTACCAGGCTCCCCCGTCCCTGGGATTCTCCAGGCAAGAACACTGGAGTGGGTTGCCATTTCCTTCTCCAATGCATGAAAGTGAAAAGTGAAAGTGAAGTCGCTCAGTCGTGTCCGACCCTTCGCGACCCCATGGACTGCAGCCTACCAGGCTCCTCCGTCCATGGGATTCTCCAGGCAAGAGTACTGGAGTGGGGTGCCATTGCCTAGCTGCTGCTGCTGCTGCTAAGTCGCTTCAGTTGTGTCCGACTCTGTATGACCCCATAGACGGCAGCCCACCAGGCTCTGCCATCCCTGGGATCCTCCAGGCAAGAACACTGGAGTGGGTTGCCATTTCCTTCTCCAATGCATGAAAGTGAAAAGTGAAAGTGAAGTCGCTCAGTCGTGTCCGACTCCTAGCAACCCCATGGACTGCAGCCTACCAGGCTCCTCCGTCCATGGGATTTTCCAGGCAAGAGTACTGGAGTGGGGTGCCATTGCCTTCTCCGGTTGTGCTAATCCTGTCTTATTTCCCTCCTTCCAAGAAAAAGTTAAGACTTGTCTCCCTCTTCAGGAAGTAGGCCCTAACAGGAAGGGGAGCCCCAGGGTAGCAGCATTATCTTAAAGCCCTTAGAGAGGCAGCAAAAGTTACTTTAGTGTTAACCGGAGGGCTTCTCTTTTAAAATGTAAATAAACCCTCCTCCGTTTTTCTGCCTAGGAGCTTGGCCCTCACCAAATTGTAATTTCCTTTCATCTGATGCTTTTTTTTTTTTTTTCAGCTGATTCTTATACTATGATGAAAGATAGCTTCTTCTGATAACAGACAGCCTTGGTGAAGGGGCACAGGAGTGCTTTGGACGCTGGAGGGAGAGATGAAGAGCTTTTGAGGAGGATAGGGTTGTAGAGATGAGATGGGGACCCTGTGGCCTCCTCCTTCTGGTTATTGCTGAACGCTCAGATGAAGCATGTCCTGACACACAGGAAACCATAAGAGGAAATCCTGGTTCCTTTACACAAAGCAGGACTTTGGGCATCTGTGATTTGAATCCTTGACATCAAGAGCATAACTGGACATGAATGTCACTCATGGTTGTCCAACAGGAAGGTGGTCATTTATTAGCAAGGCAATTTATAATTTCTCTCTTGTCATCTCTTTCTATTCCTCTACTGAGACGGTTACCCTGGAATTCTCCTTAGGGTCTGAGCACATTCACTGACTAGAACAAGCTCTGTCACTGGGCTTTTGTCCAGAATTTGAATTTGTAATAGATGTTTTTTCCAAATACCACTGAGACAAATATAATTTTCATTTATATGAGAAAATTGTCTTAATCTCTTTACTGCAATAAATTTTATACTTAAAAGTTTCCCCTTTTTGCTGTTTTGTATCAGGAAAAAAAAATCAATAGAGGAGCATAAGTCAAAGTTTTATTCTCCATGTGAAACTAATACAGCATCTAGATGAGTTAATCTTCGCAAAGCCGAACAACCTAATGTTACTAAACATCAACTATTGATTCAGAAAATAAGCCCAGTGCTTTTTGAGGACATATGACTAACAGGTGTGAACTGCCTTTTAAAAAAACAAAAACAAATATACTCTGAAGCAAGCATCAAGAACATGATTATTACCCACAACAAATCCTGCCTTTCAGAAGCTATTAAAACTCACTGGGCAAATCAAACAAAAGTGTCCCGTTGTGATTAAGAATTCATTGCCTGACCCCTCACCTCCCCAGAGAATTCACTCAGGAGAAGTAGACAACGTATCCCCTTTTCCTCCTAAAGTTTATGATGAAATTAATAAAATTAATACCATGAACTGAGAACCACGATTTTGTGAATGGCAGGGAGGGCACTGAGACCGAGAAAGTGCAGGCTTTGCTGGTCCCCTCCTCTCCAACGTGAACAGTGGGCTCACGTGTCAGTGGGAGGGGAAATGCTCAGAGGTGTCCTCGCCATTATCACGCCTAAGTAGCAAGCGAAAGCAGCCACCTCCGCCCCAAAGACGAGCATGACACGGCCAGTTGCATCCTTCACACAACCGAAGTGTCAAGCGCACCATTTTGACCCCTCCACTCAAAAACTCACAAGCACTTTTACCAACAATCCTATCCATCCTTTAAGATTTTACTTAAACACGCTGTCTTTGGCGAGGTATCTCCCCAGCTCATCTATTTTGCAAGACACCTACTAGGTGCTAAAAAACATGGAAAGATGATAGATAAAAGACCTGGGTTTACACCGCGGCCCTTCAACATATTCTATAATGCGCCATGACAACTTATTCAAGCTGATTCACATACCGAGTGGGCCTGCCGTCAGCCGCAGGACCCATCGGCTGTTGAAGTCTCCAGCCGGTGCGAGTGGAGCAGGAGTTCAGCTGAGCTCTGCTGCTGCTGCTGCTGCTGCCAAGTCACGTCAGTCGTGTCCGACTCTGTGCGACCCCATAGACGGCAGCCCACGTCCCTGGGATTCTCCAGGCAAGAACACTGGAGTGGGTTGCCATTTCCCTCTCCAGTGAATAAAAGTGAAAAGTGAAAGTGAAGTCGCTCAGTCGTGTCCGACTCTTCGCGACCCCATGGACTGTAGCTCTGCTGCCTTGGATAATCTGTTGCTGTGTGTAACTGTTGAAGGGCCAAAGACTGAAACACTAGCAGTAAGTTCATTTCCAAAGGTGCATGATTTTTGTAACCCTTCACCACTCCGGAATGGAACGCTCTTCAAGGCTGGTATCTGGAATATCAGCTCCCATGTGTTTCACAAGTACCTGGTGCGTGATCAACCAATGAAATGGAGACACCTGTTGTAGCGCTACCGGTTTTCACAGGTGTGTTTCAAATTCCCCACGCCCTATGTGAGTGATGGACGTGTCCTCAGGGTAAATCCCACGCCTTACATTGAGCCACACTGGCCAATCAGAAGTTACCATGCCATTAACCCTGTCATTGCCTATGTTGCCTGCAGAGAACGCTGGCTCAGTGCAGCCAACCGTCAGTCCATTATGCCGCTGTGGGACTGGTCATCAATCTGAGGCTTCCTATGCGGAAAGCCTTCAGGTCACACATTGCAGCCTTCAGCCTGCAATGTTATTCAACACTATTCATCCCGTGAATATGGTAGATGTGGGCTGCATCTCAGATCAGTAAAATTGATAAGGGATCTTATTTTAATAATGACTGTCTATCCATTTCCAAGGTCAGTCAATAAACTCAAGAATCACAGATGAGGCAAAACAACTTTTTTGATCTAGGGGGCTGGCTGACACTAAGCAGGATATTTCACGTCCTTGTTCCCCTCCCAGTAAATACCTCCCTGACACATATACACACACATCTCCAAACACCCCCTGGGTGGGTAGTGGCACTGCCCTATTTGAGAATCACTGCATTATATACACTGTTGCATATGGTGTAGTGAGTGAATCTCTCAATACTAGCTGATCACAAGGGTGGTCCAGACAGTTGCCACGCTCTACTCATTGTCCCTTCTAGGATCATCTCCTGCAGTCCCCACAACATTCTTGGACCTCTCTAATCATTTACTTTTAAGTGAGACTGGCAGTTGCAGCTCCATCTTTAAGACACGAGGAACATCATGTGCAGAAGGGTGACTTCCTATCTTTCACCTCTCCTGAGGCTAAAGCAAGAGGACATCCACGTACAGCTCAGCAAGAGAAGCTTGGATTCTATGTAGAGCAGAAATCATACTTTGGCAATGTGAATTTGAGCAGGATCCAGAGGCAGGCTGGGTCCTGAGCCACTACAGGACCTTCCCTTTGGCAGCCTTGCTGAGAAAAAGCTCATAAAAATAGGTGGCTGTGCAGCTGCTGCTTTCCGAAGCTGGACCCAAGCATTTGCTCGGTCTGATATACATAACGCTGTGTCTGCTTCAATCCCATTCATCCAAGCCAACCTCTCACTAGACCCAAAGCAAGACTCCTCTCCAGTCATTCTACCTCTCAATTTCCAGCCTTGTTGCTGCATTCACCCCTGGTGAAATTCTGTAAGCGATTATCAGGCTCAGGAATCTCCACTCCTTGGGAAACACCTTAGTTGCCTAGTACCTTCCATCTCGGAGTCAATCTTTCTGTGTACTCTCCAGCAGGTTGCTTGTGCTGCTGCTGTAAAGTTCATGTCTACCTGATTCTTTACGCATGTTTACCACAGCCTCCTGTTTCCAAACTACAAACTCACAGGAGTAGGAATAGCATCTTATGCATCCATGTGCTGCACCAAGAAACCCAGGACGCCACATAGAGCAGTTATTCAAGGAGTGCTTGCTGAATGAATGAATGCATATTTGGGCTGTTGGACACATATGACTCCACACTGAAATAAAGAAACAGAATTTTAAATTGAGGATTGATTTACCTGGGGACTTCAAAGTTAGAGATGATGAAAAGTTCAAAAACTTGAGAAAAAAATATTGAAGAAAAACATAGGCGTTGTTAAGCCTAAGAGTGTGCCTTGTTGTGCTGACCGTCATGGACCTCCACTTTAAACACGTTGAGAACCAAAGCAACAGGACAAGTTGTATTCCATTGTTGATGAATTTTATAACTAGTTCCTCAGACTCTCAGCTCAAAGCCACTCTCCTACTATTTTGAAATGAAGATACTTGTGATGAAAGGTTAGATACCATGCTTCTGATGCCTAAAGGCAGTTTTGAGCATTGTGCCTTCTCTGTTCTATTTTACTAAATTTCCAAGGTCGTCATAAGGAAAACCAGCCCTGCAAGCGTTCCAAAAGGCAAACCTATTGGAAGAGTGACCACTACTGGAGTTTCTCAAATGACAAAACAAGCAAAAATCCACAATTCTTGCATAAGGCTGAAATCAGAAATTTTTTTTATTGGCTAATAAAGGTCCTAGCAAGTATCTGACAGAAGCATAGATAGAAAATGGAAACAAATACCTTGCTGGGGATGTTTCCCTGCTTGCCCTAATCTTGACTACAGCAATAACACACTGCTGAACAGTCAAAGCGCATCACCTATCTCACCAGTCACACGGCAAGTGACTGCCGCTCCCAAGGAAGCAAAACGTGCGCAAACAGGTCCCGTGAACCCGGGCTTCTGGCTGAGAGGGCTGATGGAGGCTGCCAGGGCTGCAATATCCTTTCTCTGGGCCAAGAAAGCCAGTTGTGACCCTCTGCTCTCCAGCAGGGGACCCCACTCTCCCCTCCATCTCATTAGGGCCATCACCCGGTGCCACCAGTCAGGTGCTCTTCCAGCATCCGCTTCATCTCCTACTTGTGGAGCATGTCACTGTCTCCTTTGACAGCCACGATAAGTAAGACCTGAACAGTGTCCAAACAAGTGCAGACCCTTCCTGGGAGATAAGACAACAGTGAGTGGAAGTCAGAGAGAGAGCCGATGTGGTGGTATTTTGCCGTCTCAATGGGAATCAGATCGACCCATGTATCAACCCATGTGATATAATCAAGAAAGGGCCTGAAAATGTTCAGCATTCATTCTCAGAATCCTGCCAGGAAACTACCTCCCGCCTGCATAATGAATGGCTGGATTTGAAGGAATGCAGCCAGCTTAATAGCTAATACTATTTACAAAATAAGAGAGAAAAAACACCCTTTGATATGTTTTGTTGAAAGTGTGCCATTGTGGTTTGTGGAAAGCTCTAGAAGATGTGAAGAGGGTGGCACAGGCACTTTGGAGATGGGAAGGAGAGTGAGTGGCCATAAAGTGGTTGGTGGGCATGAGGTGGGCTACTAGGAGTTGTACAACTTTTGCCCAAGGGAGACCTAACCTGGGATGAAAAGGAGGAGAGTCTTCTTAGGTCTGCCTGAGGGGACCTGGGCTTAGGGTCAGCTGACTTCTGGCTTTGCCCTCTCTGCTATTCCAGAACCTTCTTTCACCTGGCACCAATGATGCACAGATACCCTGACTGCTCCTGGCCCACTGATTCTCTCTCAAAAGGGCAGATTCCCTCTTGTGACAAAGCACAGGTATCGAAAGGCAGTGTGGCTTTCACAGACAACCGAAGACCCTGTTGCATTGCAGAAACTGACTAAAACCCAAACAAAACAGATTTTTTTCCCCCCACCTACACCCACCCACCCCCTCACAACCAGCAAATCATTTTTTTTTTTCAAAGTCATAAGAGGCACAAACAGGTAGCAAGAAGGCATGAGTGAAGTGTCCCCCGCTGAGCGCACTCTTTGGCCCTGGTGAGTGATCTTTCCTCCATTCAGGTGATGACGGTGGGGCCCCTCCGGCCGGTTCTCTCATGAATCTGGGATATTTTCAGCGCAATGGCTATGAGAGGGCTCAACACTGCCTGAAAAAGAAGGAAGAAAGTCTGTGAACAACTCATGTCAGTCCCAGGAGGGCCGCAGGGATGGGTTTCTACTCCAAGCATCTGGATTCAGTTCCAATTTGCGATGCACAGGCAGTCGTCATGAACAGGGCACACTTTCTCTGGTCCTTGGTTTCCTCTTCTGTAAGAGGAGGCCGGGGTGGGCAGGGTGGCGGGGAGGAGAGGGACAAGATGATCTCCAAAGTCTTATCTAGCTCCCCAAACACTGCTCTAAGACAGGAACTTGCACAGTCCAACTACTGGTACATTGGAGTGTTCTAGGATCATAGCGCTGTCATTCAAGGAAGTTCAGAAAACCCCCCAGTTTTCCCTCTGTGACAGCGCCCTCCTCCACATGTACACCCCACAACACACACCCTGCCCCTCTACATGAACTTGAGGAAAAACATGCATTCTCTATCCTAAGTCCATGGGCCTGAAGAACCTTGATGTTTCAGAGAAAGGCCAACCCTTCAGCTTGTGCAGCAGAAAATAATGGCTTGTCTCCTCCCATCTTGTAACACGGCGGCTCACGGGGCACGTTGGTGTCCCTTAGGAGGAGGCAGGGAGCTTTGAGGGCCTAGGGGATAGATTCTTGGAAAAGCAAAGGACATGAAGGGGAGGATGAACTGTGTCTTGCCCTTCAGCTGCTCGTCATTTCATGGGATGCAGGCAGTATTTTCCCAAGTGAGGAGTGCACACTGTTCAAGATGGTTTTAGGGGATGCAGGGGATTATTTTCCATGGTGCATTGGACATGGTACTTGAACACTGAAAAGTCACTGTTTTCCATTCTTCTTTAATCTTCCTAATTTCATCAAAGAGAAACTTTCTACTTGCTGCCAATTTTTAACACATTTATCAAGACAGAACATGCCTCAGGCAAGAGTTAGTGAGATAGAAGGCAATATTTGCTGTATGTTTTTATTGAATTCATTTTTATGGCAAATTTTATTTATCAAGGGATTACTCTTTTATTTATCAAGTGAGTTTATCAAGGAATACTATTTTTTCCATGGAGAGCACTGATGTAGTTTGTTTGACATCATTGTAAGTTTCAAGATTAAGGATTTTCTATGCCATACCTTTACATGGTGGTACCTATTGGCAAGAGGTGAGGGCAACTCAGTTGTAAATCAGTACTGTAAACACTGCAGGTATTCTCTTAACAAATCTCCGCTGAACTCTACAGATGAACCTATCCTCCCCATTTCTTCTGTAAAACATCCTAACTGATGCCACTGTTCTCTAACATAGTCACCTGCTTCTGCCTCAGCAGCTGAGCTATGTGCTTATTAGGAGTCAGTTACATTTGTTCCTAAACATGTTAATGCCTGTTGTACTTGTTATTGAAACTTTGAATTTATTAAATTATATGTAAACCAGTGAAATGTGAGAATAAATAGGAAGAGTTCTTTATATGAAAATTAAGTTGAGTGCTTTGGGAAGAATTAGATAATGGTGATTAGTTATGCCTGTCAAGTTACATTTGAGATGTAACTTTGAGATGCTATAAAATATTGGGGAGAATTTTTTAAGGTATAGAAAATTCTTTTTTCAGATTGCCTCATAAGTGGCTTTAAGTTCTCACTGACAATAAAGAATTTAAAGGTGAACATTACAGATGATGAATTATGAGTGGGAATCTTTTGAAGAAAGATAATTATAACACCAAACAGTACACCCCTATTCAAAGAAAAGGTCTTGGACCAAATTCTAGCATATATATATAAGCAGTCACACCAAGAAAGCAGGAACTTTGTCTAATTTAAGGCTAGAAAAGTGCCTGCTACTTAGGAGGTGCTGAATAAATATTGATAGAATAAAAGAATGCTACATCAGTTTGTAAAAGTAATTTGTTTTGTGCTAAAAATACAATGGCCAAGATACAAATGCATTTAATTACCTCTTAACTCTCTTTTTGTTGTAATGAATCAAGCACTTGTCCCTTGTCCTGACCATGTCATAGAAGAAGGCTTCCATGGTAATTACGAAAACTGAAAGGAAGGAAACACATTTTTGAAAACCCCCTACGAGAAAGACCTTAAACATGAGAATTCCCACTCTGAGCCCCAGGCCAACCTGACACAGAAACTGTGGAACCATGTGCCCCTCAAGAACTGTGAGGGTTTGGGAAGTGATGATCACCTTGGAGTGAACATTACTTGGATCCTTCCACATATTTTGGAGGAACCTAGGGAATTCTGAGATCCCTAAATATGCCCAAGTGTGAATTTTTTTGCCAGCCCTGTAAAATGGGAGCTTCAAGTCATGATTAAGGATCATAAATTAATGTGTGTTTTTTCTTGCTTGAGTGTGTATGTGTGTGTGTGTGTGTGTGTGAGAGAGAGAGAGAGAGAATTGTGTATTTGTGTGTGCACACAGAATGCATGGTCTAGAATGAAGGGTCACACCAAGAGGGTAGGAACTTGGTCTTATTTAGGGCTAGAAAAGTGCTGCTATTTAGGAGGCACTGAATAAATGTTGGTGGCAGAAAGGATGCTATATCAGTTTGATGAAAAGAAAATGATGAGGCTGATAGACTTCTGTGGCTATTCAAGAAGGGCATTCTGGGTGAGCAGGAGGGTCAGAATTTTCACTATCACGTTTTTCTTTAGAAATTACATCTTTAATATATGTGAATTTCACATACTGCTCTCATATCATCAACCATTCATCGTGGAAGAGAGATAGGGCTAAAACTAAGATCATGGCATCTAGTCCCATCACTTCATGGAAAATAGATGGGGAAACAGTGGAAACAGTGTCAGACTTTATTTTTCTAGGCTCCAAAATCACTGCAGATGGTGATTGCAGCCATGAAATTAAGAGACGCTTACTCCTTGGAAGGAAAGTTATGACCAACCTAGATAGCATATTCAAAAGCAGAGACATTACTTTGCCAACAAAGGTCCATCTAGTCAAGGCTATGGTTTTTCCAGTGGTCATGTATGGATGTGAGAGTTGGACTATAAAGAAAGCTGAGTGCCGAAGAATTGATGGTTTTGAACTGTGGTGTTGGAGAAGACTCTTGAGAGTCCCTTGGACTGCAAGGAGATCCAACCAGTCCATCCTAAAGGAGATCAGTCCTGGGTATTCATTGGTAGGACTGATGTTGAAGCTGAAACTCCAATACTTTGGCCACCTGAGGCGAAGAGCTGACTCATTTGAAAAGACCCTGATGCTGGGAAAGATTGAGGGCAGGAGGAGAAGGGGACGACAGAAGATGAGATGGTTGGATGGCATCACCGACTCGGACATGGGTTTGGGTGGATTCCAGGAGTTGGTGATAGACAGGGAGGCCTGGTGTGCTGTGGTTCACAGGGTAGCAAAGAGTCCGGCATGACTGAGCGACTGAACTGAACTGAATCTTCCTGAGGCAACTGGAAAGGCTCTCAGATTGGGGAGTGAGAAGAGGGATGAAAAATTAGAAGCCTGTTGATATGAGATTTCTGAGGAGCTGCTGGACACAGCACTTGAGAAGCAGAAAGGAGCACGGGATGGTCTATTTTGACTCATTCATGTCACAGATGCAGAAATGGAGTTCATAGAGAAGATATGACTGGCCCAGGGTTACATGTCTGTCTGGTGGCTAAGCTGGGATAAGTAACAGTGGTTCCTCCTCTACTGCTCTTTCTATGACCCAATTTTGAACGTGAGACCTGTGCATGACAAGGAAAACTAGAGTGGACAAGATGAGCCTAAGGGGAGAGATGGGAGAAATAGTAGGATCATCAGCCCACTGTACCAGACAAGTCCCATGTCAGACAAGGGGCCATGTAGACAGTGGGGAGAACAGGTGGGCAGTGGACAGTGGGGAGAAGAGCATTTCCCATTTTGTGAATGTACTAGAAGTTCCAAGATGACTCTTCATGAATAAAGGAAATAAACTAACAGAGACTACAATCCATTAGAAATAAAATCTCTCTCTCTCTCCTTTTTTTTTTTTTTTTTTTTTTTTTCCCTGTTTCCAGTGTCTCTTGGAGTGCTTGACATAGTTTTTCTACACTCGAGTAGGAAACAGTGAGTGCTCATTCTGCAGCCAACTGTGTCAGCAAGGCATCCATTCGACCATGCTCAAACCACAGTTCTAGTGTTCTTCCTCTACCTTGGGTGGTTGAGTGGATTTTGCTGTTATCTTGAGTTAATAAGCCTAAAGAGGGAACTGGAGTCTGTCTTTAGTTAAAATTTGGATACTTTGTTTATCATGGATTTTTTTTTTGCATTTAAAAAAATATTGCATTACAATATTTATCTCAAGTACTGAATTTTTTGGCACTCCCTTAAATTATGCACTGTGCTAACCTCACCCTCATCTCAAGCAGAACAGTACCTCTTAACCCCTGAAGATATAATGTCCTATTCCATGCAATCTGTGAATGTGAGCTTGCTTGGAAAACAGATGTGATTAAGTGAAAGATTTTGAGATGAGAAGATTATCCTGGATTTTTCAGCTGGGCCCTAAATGCAATGGCAAGAGTCCTTATAGGAGAGAGTCAGAGGGAGATCACATGCACACAGAGGAGAAAGAGATGAGATGATGTAGGGATGTGGTCACAAGCCAAAGAATGCCTGCAGCCACCAGAAGATGGAAGATCAAGGAAAGGATCCTCTCCCAGAGCCTCCAAAGGGAGTGTGTACCTACTGACACCATGAGCTCAGAATTCTGTCCTCTTGAACTCTGAGGGAATACATATCTATTGTTTTAAGTAACCCAGTTCGTGGTAGTTTGTTACACAACAGCCAGAAGAAATGAATACACCCTTCCTTTTCACAATACCTCCCCGGTCTTCCTCCTGCCCCTTGTCTCACTGCACTGTACCCCTTGAACTCTGATTTCTCAGCCCGAGGCAGCCCACATGCTCTTCTCCACTTTCACGTGTATTGTTCTCTCATTTTGGACTGATGCTGAAATCTCACCCATCCCTCAAGGCCTTTTTCACGAAGTCTGTCTGATATTCCCAGGCAAGATCTCTCCATTCTCTGACCAAAGTCTAAGCTACAAAAGGCAAACTTTTTCTTAAATGTGTCTGTTTTCTTCCAAATACTATGTGTCTTGCCTATGAGAGATGCTAAACAAAAATGGTGGGTTTGGAATATTGTTTTGAGTGCTTAATGCAGTGGGTGATCTACCGAGAAACTACCTTGGGCTTTGCACCCTCTTCATCAGGAAGATTCACCAGGTAGAGATGAAACTGTCCATCCAGCCCCCCACCTGCCCGCTCCTAAGGCCAAACAGAGGCCAGGAACTGCTCTGCCTATAAAGGGTTAACAGGCATTTGGATGGTTCCAACCAGCACTAAGTGTAAACGTGGAGCTAGAGCTGGGTGAAACCTTCACAATCCAGAGTTCAAAGAAAAGGAAAGCTATCCAATCCAAGAAAGCAGTAAAGGGAAAAGATCTCTGAGTTCTGGAATTGGTGGGCGCCCCAGCCCCCTCAGACGCAGCACCACCAAGGAGGGAGGGACACACTGAGAAAGGATGGCCTGCGGGCAGTGGAGAGGACTATTAGGAAGAAGACCTGCACCCCCGCCCAGAGCAGTGCCCCAGGCAGAGGACAGACAACACGCAGAGGGGAAGACAACCACAGAGGCCTGCACTCTTCCCCAGGATGGCGTGCACCACCTCCCTGCTCCATCTCCTCTGAGCTGTTTCATATGATCTGGAAAAGGGAAGGAGCCCCAGATGGCCGCTGCTGTGCTTCTTGCCAATTCAGATGGGAGTTAGAGACCCATACAATACAGGAATGTGACATTTCCTGCATCCTAGGAGCAACCTGCTGAGATTCTGAGATTATAAACTTGGAGGCATCCTCTGGCTTTCTTTCCAATACATCTCAGTGTTGTAGAAAGGGTTTTTTGTTTTTTTTCCTGAACTTTTTAAAGGTTGAAGTATAATTGATTTATAATATTGTGTTAGTTTCAGGTGTACAGCAAAGTGATTCACTTATATATATATATGTATATATCTGTTCTTTTTCAGATTCTTTTCCCTTACAGGTTATTACAAAATATTGAGTATAGTTCCTTGTGCTCTACAGTAGGGAGAAAGTTTTTGATTACATTGACCCTCAAATCCCAAACACTCACATAATGTACCAGAGAGAGCCATGTCCTGGGATCTGTAACTAACAGTCAGGGCCACTTTATAAGGGCCTGGCCCAAAGAGGTAAGTGAGGGTGGAAGTGTATGCCAGCTCCTCTCAGCAAGGCAGGCGTCCTCACAAGGATCTGTATCAGAGGACAGGCTGCCTTTGTCTTTTCACAAAGATGCTCTTTCCCAGCCTCACTATCCTGTGCATTCCTCCTGAGGGGGCTTTTTCTAATTCACAAAAAGGAGCCCTAGAGGCTAGATGCCGCCCTGTTTCCAGGAGCCCATATTTTAACTAACAAAGATGACTGGTTATTTCAAATCCATTTGAGAAGCATCTAGAAGAGAAACTGTTACTGAAAGCAAATATCAAATAATTTCTTTTGCTAATAAAAGTTAACTGAAAATGCTAAACACTGCAAACATTTTGCTCTTTTATTATTAATACAATGCATACAACCATGCTCCTAAATTTAATCCCCGTTTCATATAATAAATCTATGTGTCTTGATCCAAAATGGACCTAAAATTAACCAAAATACAGAATATGAAAAATGACTATAGATAAATCTGAATTCCAAGCGCAAGCTCCCTCCCTGAGGGTGCCCATATATCTTGCAAATATAAGAAAACAGGCCTCCATAAAAGCTCTCTTCTGAGGGGGAGAAAACCATCTCAGGAGATGAGCGACGAGAGACTCCCAAAGAAGTTCAGTCAAAGCAAAAACTAAACTAGCGTCCTGGGAGTGCAGTGATGAGCCTGACAGAAACCACACTGCCCAGGCCTGCTCGGCCCCTTCCACCCCTCCCCCACCTTTACGCCTGACTTGGGGCTTTAGGAGGTGAACGGCAGCACTTAGGTCGCAAATCCAAAATCAAGCAGATGAGTCCTGAAGCCATTTTACCTACTTATTCAAACTGGAGCTGCCTTTGGGTCCACACTCAGAAGTATCATGTTAGGCTGGAGAAGGAGTGAATACACACACACGTGCTGGCCAGCATTCGGGGGCATGGTTGAAAGGCGCAGAGAAGAATCTTGGGGCCTTTCATTGCCCTGTTGTGCAAACACAGACCAACCTGCAAGAGTTCACAGCTTCCCTGTCATAGAACTGCTCCCCTGGTCATTCTCTCCCTTTCCCTCTTTCCTCTCTTCTTTCTATCCCTCTATCTGTCCCCAAAACATGGCAAAAGATGGGAAATGACTGACTGGTTCAAATTGCCACACTTTCTGCCTACCTCCTCCAATGTCCCTAGCATGTCTCCATGTTTCTCTTTACTGGGTAACTCCACAATAGACATCAAAGGTTTTCCTGATGAGAATACACTTGCTGGTTTAAAGGGAAACTAGATTGCCCACCTCCCCACTTGCAAAACTGTTAGCAAAATGTAACTCCAAGATCATGGCATCCGGTCCCATCACTTCATGGCAAATAGATGGGGAAACAGGGGAAACAGTGGAAATAGTGTCAGACTTTATTTTTCTGGGCTCCAAAATCACTGCAGATGGTGACTGCAGCCATGAAATTAAAAGACGCTTACTCCTTGGAAGGAAAGTTAGGACCAACCTAGACAGCATATTAAAAAGCAGAGATGTTACTTTGTTAACAAAGGTCCGTCTAGTCAAGGCTATGGTTTTTCCAGTGGTCATGTATGGATGTGAGAGTTGGACTATAAAGAAAACTGAGCGCCGAAGAATTGATGGTTTTGAACTGTGGTGTTGGAGAAGACTCTTGACAGTCCCTTGGACTGCAAGGAGATCCAACCAGTCCATCCTAAAGATCAGCCCTGGGTGTTCATTGGAAGGAGTGATGCTAAGGCTGAAACTCCAATACTTTGGCCACCTGATGCAAAGAACTGACTCATTTGAAAAGACCCTGATGCTGGGAAAGATTGAGGGCAGGAGGAGAATGGGATGACAGAGGATGAGATGGTTGGATGGCATCACCGACTCAATGGACTTGGGTTTGGGTGAACTTTGGGAGTTGGTGATGGACAGGGAGGCCTGGGATGCTGCAGTTCATGGGTTTGCAAAGAGTTGGACATGACTGAGCAACTGAACTGAACTCCAAGATTAAAGGCAGAGGTTTAAAACACACACACACACACACCACTCTCCAGTTCATGTTCTCAAGGGACTCTCTTTGTAGTCGTTCACCTCCTCTTTTGAAGCCAGGATCTAGGTTATAAGTAGTCATAGCCATTTTAAGACAACTAGATTCCTAGGGTTGGAACAATAATGTGATTCAGCTTGGGTTTCTGCATGTAGATCCCAGAATGCCTTGCTCCTTAGAGACAGATTAAAAGCATCAAGAGCAGTCTCCCAAAGACTGGTCAGCAGATGGCTACCTGAGGATGAGATAGGAATCACCTGGGGATGCTCCTCTGGGCTCCCATCATAGAGATGCCGTTTCAGTGGATCTAGGGACCAGACAGGGAATGTGTAGCTCTAACAAGCTCCCACAATGATTCTGGTGCACACATAGCTATTGAAATCACACTCATTTGTGATTAAACATAGTTTTTTTGTTTGCTGTATAAACACTTATAACACTTATTTCAAAAACATTTTCCAAACCAGAAGGTATAGAGAAAGAGAATATGTCTTAGGAACTCTATGCTGCTGAACCATTATTGGCTTTTAGGCCTGGGACCCTCTTTATTATATTGATATTATGACCCCAATTAAAAGGATAAAAATGATGTTAACAGTTTCCCACTAAGAGGTGGGGTCTAGTTCCTCTTCTCTTGAAACTTGGCAGGCTTGTTCAGCCAATAGAGTTTGGCAGGAGTGCTGTTCTATGACTTGTGAGTCTTGGTCACAGATGCCTGGCAGCTTCCCCATACTGCCCTCAGCAACCTCCTGTGTCAGAAGATGACTATCTCAAGGCCAAAATGGTGAAGAGGTCTCCAGAAGATTCCGGCTCCCAGCCATCTGAGTCAATCCCAGTTTTTTTTAGTTTTCCTACTGGAGATTCTAAGACATTCGGGTGCAGAGGCAAGCCACCCAACTCTGTTATGCCCAAATTCCTAGCCTACAGGCCCCATGAGCATGCTGAAATCATTGTTGTAGAGTGCCACCAAGTGTTAGGGTGATTTGTGAAGCAAAAGCAGCCAATCAGAGCGAAAGGTGAACCATCCGAACAGTGTTTTAGGTTGATATACTGCTTGACCACTCAGGAAGTGGGGCAAGAAGTTAAGACTTGAGTACAATGAGAGGACTTATAGTATGTTGGTTGCACACCTGGATCTATTAGGCTTGGCCTTAAATCCCCCTCCAGCACTCACAGACAAGATGCTTAATGTCTCTGTGTATCCTTGGTTTTGTTTTTTCTGTGCATCAATTTTGAAATTGGGATGCTAAGAATAGTTCCTGCTCCACAGAACTGTTGTAAGCATGAAATGAGATGCAGCCGGGCCCTCAGCAGCATCCCCGCCTGCACCTGCGGCTCCATCACTGAAGCCTGCCGGGAGGCCTCACCCTGCTAAACACGTAGCTTGCACATATGAACATCACATAATCCCTGCTCTTGTCTAAGCAGTCTTGGAAGCCAGAAGATGTTCTGTTTCTTGGCTGGGTTTAAGTCACAGGCAATAGAATCGGCTATACAAGAAAACAGGGAATTGATTTACTGGCTTGCGAAAGTCATGGGAAAATGAAATGCCTTCTCTTGCTTTCATCTATAGTTTGTGCCTTGGGTGCTAAAGTTTTTATTCTTCTTTAGCAGTTTTTAATAGCTGACACTGTCTATGTATTGCATGCCAAGCAGTATTCCAAATTCATGCACTGAGTTAATCTTTATAGTAGATGGTTATATCTTTATATAATCTATGATAGATATATCTATTATGTGAGGTAGGTAGTATTAGCCCCATTTTAAAGGTGAGAAAACTGAGGCTCAGAGGCATTACATCACTTGCTCAAAGACATGCAGCTGGTAGGTGGCAGGGCTGAGCTCTGAACCCAGTCACTGCCATGATTTTAACTGCAAAGTTGGGCTGTATCTCACTACCCTACACTGCCCTTCTACTGAGGAAAATGTTTCCATTTTATGAGTATTTAAAATAATGTTTTCATGCCTTGCTGTAAAAGGTTTCTCTGTTCACAGTACTGTGAAATACAGCAATCACAGGGAAGTACGTAAAAGTTATACCTGATGCTTGTACTTCTGGGGCCCTCGAGGATTTGAGTTCTACATGAACACATCAAATTGTTTCCCTAATTAGCATGACATCCTGTCAACACCTATAGCCTATGTCCAAGAGTTTTCTTTAGCAGTACTCTATGAGATTAAAGGACTTCCTTTTGATTCCTAGGTGCAGAATTTTTTATCATGAATATAGATGACTTTAAAAAGCATCTGTCAAATGCTTTTCTGTATCCACTTTGTTATAATTTTCTAAATTAACTGCCCTTGTGATAATACTCCGTATCATTTCATTCCCTAGTATATAGTTAATTTTCATACATGTTCCCTGTGGCATGAAAAGAATTTACATGTGGATGTTGTTTGGTGTAGCATCCATACATGTCATTAAATAAGGCATGTTAACTATGCCGTTCAACTATCCCATAGCCTTACTAATTTTTCTATCACCTTGCTCTAATAATTCCTGACAGCGGTACTAAAATATTCCAAGGCTATTTTACATTTCTCTATTTCTTCTCATCTTTTATCAAATTTTTGCCTTATAAATATAAAATTGTTAGATCTTCCTGGGGGAATTAAACCTTTGATCATTGTGAAGAGTTCCTCTTTATATTTAGCAATACTTTTGACTTTAACCTGAAACTAATAAAGTCAGATTTTTTGTTATTATTAGTATATAGCTTTCTCCATTTTTTTGAACTTCCAAATTTTCTGTATTTTTGTTTAACACGTCTCTTTTAAACAGCTTTTGCCTTTTTAAAAAATCCAGACTTTGTCTTTTCCCTGGAGCATTTAGCTCATCCACATTTAATGCAACGACAAATACACTTGTATTTAAATCTACCATCTTACAAGCTTTTTATTTGCTCTGTTTTTCTTTCTTGTCTTGATTTTTAAAGCTATTCTCTGTTTTCCTCTCTTAGACCAGAAATTCTATCCTTTCTATTTGTGTATGTGTGTTATGGTTACCTAGAAATTACAAAAGCATTTCTTGATCTATCAAAGTTTAATAATGATCCATATTTTTACTTTTTCCCAAGATACGCAAGGATATTAGTATACCTTAACTATCATTACTCTCACTGGTTCTTAGAACTCTTGTGGTTGTACATTTTGTGTGCACACTAAGTCATATCCAAGTCTCTGCCAGCCCTGGGCTGTAGCTCACCAGGTTCCTCTGTCAATGGGATTTCCCAGGCAAGAATACTGGAGTGGATAGCCATTTCCTTCTCCAAGGGATCTTCCCAACCCAGGGATCGAACCTGCATCTCCTGATTGGTAGGTGGATTCTTTACCACTGAGCCACCAGGGAAGCCTTGTGGCTTTATAATATTATTTTAGTTCTTTATAATATTTTAGCTCTTTATAATATGAATATGATAAAAATTTCAGCATCATGACATTACTATTTATGTTTTACATAGCTAATGTTCATAAAAACCAGTCTTATTAACTTTGCTTTTTATTCTTTGATGCATCTCTTAAGTTTTATGTGGGATAATTTTCCTCCTCACTGAAAAATATCTTTGAGAATCTTTTTTGTGTGGGTCTGCTGGTAGCCTATTCTCTCAGTTTTTAATTTGTCTAAAAATGTCTTTATTTTGCTTTGAATTTAGATAGTTTCTAGACTGTCACTTATTTTATTTCCGCCTTCTGATTTTCAATGTTGTGAAAAATTAGCTGTCAATCAAACAACTTTGTCTTTGATTTTTAGATTTTAATTTTTTGTCTTTGATTGTCTACAGTTTTGGTCTGATGTGTCCAGGTGTGAATTTATTTTTATTTATCCTGCTTGGGCTTCTAGAATCAGTGGATTGTTTTCCTCCATTGGTTCTGGGACATCCTCAGCTATGATGTTTTCAAGTTTTACCTATACTGCAATCTCTCCTTTCCTTTTGAGACTCCAATTAAATTATGCTAGACCTCAATGTATCCTTCACATGTCTTTCTAGTCTATATTTTCTATTAATTGTGGTGCACATTGCTCTGTCTCTTCAGGTGCTTTATAATCTTTTATTGTTTAATGACCATTTTGTGTGAAAAAATTACATACAGAAATAACTTGAGACCTAGGATACTGTTAGCACCCTCCACCTCATTCTATAGACAGTGCAGCAAAATCTTCAACACCAGACTCTCAAATGATAGAAGTGAGCCCTTTACTCTAAGAGTCTTCCCAGAGACATCAAGACTGTGGATGGAATTTATGGACAGTGAATATATATTTTATGAGTGCAGAGCTATACCACTTAGAAAGAGTAGGTTATTCAAATTCTCAGGGCCAAAGTTTTCTCATTTGCACAAGAATGGATGAGTACCTATCCCACTGGACTGTGGTGAGAATTAGGTATAACACACACAAAACATGCAGCATTCACCCAGCCTAATCCAGGCAGGTATGTGATACATGCTAATGAGTATTATTATTGTTGTTGTTGTTCTTGAAGCAGGAAGCCTGGCTTGCTATAACAACATGGCAGAAGTGAGCACACTAGCATTCTAGCCCTAGCAGGCCAACCTTTGGTAGACACATAATAACCCCACTGCTTTCTGCTTCCTTGCCCATAAAATGAAGTTCATATCATCTTTCTTGATAGAAGCTTAGATAAAAGAAGATGAAGAATATCACAAGTATACTCAGCTCTTTGAATGAAAGACACCTAAGGCCGCTCCAGTCAGAACTAAAATCTCCCTGCATCAGTGACATGCTCTGGGCTCCAGGAAATCCCTTCCTTTTTGCTTGTGTTCACCCGTGGCTCCTCTATCCAGCCAGCATGAACACAGCTAGATGGCAGGTAAACAAGACAAAGCTGAAAACAAAGGAACAGGCATGGCTGCACTCGGAACACATTCCTTTAGGGCGTATTTGCGTCTAAAGCGGTGAGTTAACAAGGACCACTACACAGAGTGTGAGGAGCAAAAGCAACAAGAGAAGAAAGAGAACGTGTGCTGTGAGGCTGCCTGAGCCTTACAGAGGAAACCTCAACTCCAGGCTCTAAGATGGTAGGAGTGACCTCTCCTTGAGACATAAGGGAGTGTGAGTGGAATTAATGGATGTCCTCCTCGAGACAGAAAGACTGTGAGTGGAATTTATGGACGGTGAATATGCATTTAATGCATGCAGTGACTGACAGGGCCTTCCACTTTTAACAAAAGAATGTGTTGTTCTATGGACTTCGCCTTTGAGACTGGGCTGCCATATCACCCTTAGGTACTTGAAGTACACTATGGTATTACCTGGTATTAATAATTGAAGTAACGCTGAAGAAGCTGAAGTTGAATGGTTCTATGAAGACCTACAAGACCTTTTACCTTTTCATTAGAGGGCACTTGAATGCAAAAGTAGGAAGTCAAGAAACACCTGGAGTAACAGGCAAATTTGGCCATGGAGTACGGAATGAAGCAGGGCAAAGGCGAATAGAGTTTTGCCAAGAGAACACACTGGTCATAACACTCTCTTCCAACAACACAAGAGAAGACTCTATTCATGGACATCACCAGATGGTCAACACTGAAATCAGACTGATTATATTATTTGCAGCCAAAGATGGAGAAGCTCTATACAGTCAGCAAAAACAAGACCGGGAGCTGACTGTGGCTCAGATCATGAACTCCTTATTGCCAAATTCAGATTTAAATTGAAGAAAGTAGGGAAAACCTCTAGACCATTCAGGTATGACCTAAATCAAATTCCTTATGATTATACAGTGGAAGTGAGAAATAGATTTAAGGGACTAGATCTGATAGACAGAGTGCCTGATGAACTATGGACAGAGGTTTGTGCCATTGTACAGGAGACAGGGAGCAAGACCATCCCCATGGAAAAGAAATGCAAAAAAGCAAAATGGCTGTCTGAGGAGGCCTTACAAACAGCTGAGAAAAGAAGAGAAGTGAAAAGCAAAGGAGAAAAGGAAAGATATAAGCATCTGAATGCAGAGTTCCAAAGAATAGCAAGGAGAGATAAGAAAGCCTTCCTCAGTGATCAATGCAAAGAAATAGAGGAAAACAACAGAATGGGAAAGACTAGAGATCTCTTCAAGAAAATTAGACATACCAAAGGGAACATTTCATGCAAAGATGGGCTTGATAAAAGACAGAAATGGTATGGACCTAACAGAAACAGAAGATATTAAGCAGAGGTGGCAAGAATACACAGAAGAACTGTATAAAAAAGAGCTTCATGACCCAGATAATCATGATGGTGTAATCTCTCACCTAGAGCCAGATATCTTGGAATGTGAAGTCAAGTGGGCCTTAGAAAGCATCACTACTAACAAAGCTAGTGGAGGTGATGGAATTCCAGTTGAGCTATCCCAAATCCTGAAAGATGATGCTGTGAAAGTGCTGCACTCAATATGCCAGCAAATTTGGAAAACTTAGCAGTGGCCGCAGGACTGGAAAAGGTCCGGTTTCATTCCAATCCCAAAGAAAGGCAATGCCAAAGAATGCTCAAACTACTGCACAATTGCACTCATCTCACACGCTAATAAAGTAATGCTCAAAATTCTCCAAGCCAGTCTTCAGCGGTATGTGAACCATGAATTTCTAGATGTTCAAGCTGGTTTTAGAAAAGGCAGAGGAACCACAGATCAAATTGCCAACATCCGTTGGATCATGGAAAAAGCAAGAGAGTTCCAAAAAACATCTATTTCTGCTTTATTGACTATACCAAAGCCTTTGACTGTGTGGATCACAATAAACTGTGGAAGATTCTGAAAGAGATGGGAATACCAAACCACCTGACCTGCCTCTTGAGAAACCTATATGCAGGTCAGGAAGCAAGTTAGAACTGAACATGGAACAACAGACTGGTTCCAAATAGGAAAAGGAGTACATCAAGGCTGTATATTGTCACCCTGCTTATTTAACTTCTATGCAGAGTACATCATGAGAAATGCTGGGCTGGAAGAAGCACAAGCTGGAATCAAGATTGCCGGGAGAAATATCACTAACCTCAGATATGCAGATGACACCACCCTTATGGCAGAAAGTGAAGAGGAACTAAAAAGCCTCTTGATGAAAGTGAAAGAGGAGAGTGAAAAAGCTGGCTTAAAGCTTAACATTCAAAAAATGAAGATCATGGCATCTGGCCCCATTACTTCATGGAAAATAGATGGGGAAACACTGGAAACAGTGTCAGACTTTATTTTTTGGGGCTCCAAAATCACTGCAGATGGTGATTGCAGCCATGAAATTAAAAGACACTTACTTCTTGGAAGGAAAGTTATGACCAACCTAGATGGTATATTTAAAAGCAGAGGTATTACTTTGCCAACAAAGGTCTGTCTATTCAAGGCTATGGTTTTTCCAGTAGTCATGTATGGATGTGAGAGCTGGACTGTGAAGAAAGCTGAGTGCCGAAGAATTGATGCTTTTGAACTGTGGTGTTGGAGAAGACTCTTGAGAGTCCCTTGGACTGCAAGGAGATCCAACCAGTCCATTCTAAAGGAGATCAGTCCTGGGTGTTCATTGGAAGGACTGATGCTGAAGCTGAAACTCCAATACTTTGGCCACCTCATGTGAAGAGTTGATTCATTGGAAAAGCCTCTGATGCTGGGAGGGATTGGGGGCAGGAGGAGAAGGGGACGACGGAGGATGAGATGGCTGGATGGCATCACCGACTTGATGGACATGAGTTTGTGTGAACTCCGGGAGTTGGTGATGGACAGGGAGGCCTGGCGTGCTGCAATTCATGGGGTCGCAAAGAGTTGGACACGACTGAGCGACTAAACTGAACTGAACTGGATAACTGAAGTAGTGCTAGACTGTCTGCCACAACTTTAGCAAGGTTTCCTATCTTGGTAAAACTGAATCAGAACTTTCTTCATTCTGGTTATTTTGAATCTCTCAGTTTGACTAATGTAATTGTGTGAAGAAAACACAGTCTAATGTTGTGGAGTTGATACTGAGATAGGGTTTCTATGGAGATGCAAAGTGAAACTGATTTTCTTATTTCGTTTTTTGTTAAGTGTTCTTTGAAGCAGAAACAGGTCTTCAAAGCTCTTGGGACACTGTAGGATATTTTCTGCACTTTTGGTAATTTTCTAGGAGGAGGAGATAGTTGCAGAGGCCAGTTACCCCTACACATGCCTCCTAGCAGATGGGCTTTAGAGGGACTTGTCTGGAAGAAAGTGAAAGTGTTAGTTGCTCAGTCATGTTTGATTCTTTTTGAATCCATGGACTGTAGCCTGTCAGGGTCCTCTGTCCATGGAATTCTCCAGGCAAGAGCACAGAAGTGGGTAGCCATTCCCATATCCTGGGGATCTTCTTGACCCAGACCCAGGGATCAAGCCCATGTCTCCTGCTTTGCAGGCAGATTCTTTACCATCTGAGCTACCAGGGACGCTCTATCTGGTCTGAAGGGAAAGTCAATCCTGCCAAGCAGAAGTGGAGGAGATAAGGACCCTGAAGACTGCCAAAGCTGAAATGCTAAGTCTTGAATGTGGACACAGATGCCCTCGGGGAGCTTGTTAAAATGCAAAATCTGATTTGGCAGGTCTGGGGTCGGGCCTGAGATTTTGCATCCAAGAAGCAACCAGGTGATACTGATGCTGATGCTGCTAGGCCAAGGACTGCTTTTTTTTTTTTTTTTTAATTTTATTTTATTTTTAAACTTTACATAACTGTATTAGATTTGCCAAATATCAAAATGAATCCGCCACAGGTTTACATGTGTTCCCCATCCTGAACCCTCCTCCCTCCTCCCTCCCCATTCCATCCCTCTGGGTCGTCCCAGTGCACCAGCCCCAAGCATCCAGTATCGTGCATCGAACCTGGACTGGCAACTCGTTTCATACATGATATTTTACATGTTTCAATGCCATTCTCCCAAGTCTTCCCACCCTCTCCCTCTCCCACAGAGTCCATAAGATTGTTCTATACATCAGTGTCTCTTTTGCTGTCTCGTACACAGGACTGCTTTTTAAGTTGCAAGAGTTTCAAATACTGACAGAAAGAATATCAATTACATCGGCTTTTAAACTTTTTAGTAAATCTTATTCATTACATGCATGGTGAATTCATCAGGACTGCAAATTCTGAGCAATATCAAAATGAAATACCCTATGTTAATATGTCCGGGTCAGCAGTTGGATTCACTAGTAGAGAAATGCCCATGTGGTTAAAGACAGTACAAAATGTACAACTGGAAAATCTTAATCAGTTACCAAGGTGTCTTCACTTCTGTGGAATACCACACTGCCCATCCTCACTGTAATTCCTGAGGTTGTAACTCAGCAAAGCAACTTTGTAACAAAGCAAACCAAGATCAAAAAGCAACAATAGACTTGGCTTCCTAAGGGATCTGGGGCTTCTGTGGGAAGTGGTTTGAAGGTCACTGGGAAAGCACCTGAAATGCAATCACTTCTTGTGAAGCACTCCTGGGAGCCCCATTCACACCAGAACACACAAGGGCACTCCTGGGTGTGCACAAGCACTAAAATAGCCCACACTTGCTGCCCATGCATTCTAAGTACTGACCAGAGCTCTCTCCCATATCTTTCTTTTTTCATTCCATTTATCCATGAAGTCCTTCCTGAATAGTTTTCCTTTGTCTTCCAACATAGCTCTAGTGCTGCCCATCTGAAAATCATTTATAAGCAATTGCTTTAAATAGGAAAAAGGAGGAGTCCTTCCTAGAAGAAACCAAAAACCTGAAAAAGGAATTCAATTTCATGAAACAAACATGCTCAAAGACATTTTTCTTTCATGTTCTGCAGCAATCAAAAGCCAGAGAGCTCCATCTCAGAAGGCCAATTTTGGAGATTTCCAGGGATATTTGATACTTTTTTAAAAAAACATTAGAATTCACCTCTGTATATAAACACAAATGTGAATACAAATGTAACTGTACCTTTTACAAAATCCATTGTTGAGCCAAACTCATTTGGATGTATGCTTCACTGAATGTAATCAGAAATTGTGCATAAAGTTAAAAAAGGCCAGCGTCAGCAAACTATGGTCCTCAGACTAAACCTGGTCTATTACCTGGTTTTTGTATAGCCTGTGAACTAAGACTAGTTTTTGTGTTTTTAAATGGTTGGGAAAAAATCAGAAGAGTATTTTGTTATTTGTGAAAGTTACATGAAATTCAATAACTCTGAATTCAATAAATAAATTTACTAATTCATTTATGTATTGTTGGTGGCTGCTTTTATGCTACAATAGCAGGTGAGAAGTTGCAACACAGACTGTATGACAAGTGTTAGGGGCTGAACTACGTCCCCCTCCAAATCCACATACTGAAGTCTGGACGTGCTGAAGTACATCAGAGTGTGATCATCTTTGGAGACAAGTTCTCTACAGTGGCAATCAAATTAAAATGAAGTCACTAGGGGAGGCCCTACTCCAGTAGGCCTGGTCTACTGATAAGATGAGGAATTTGGACACAGGCACACATAAAAGGAAGATCATATAAAGAGATAGAGGTGGAAGGAAGCTATTTACAAACCCAGGAGACAAGCCTGGAACAGATCCTTCCCTCACAGCCCTTAGAAGGAGCCAATCCCGCCAATGCCTTGACCTTGAACTTCTAGTCTCCAGAACTGTGTGAGACAATACATTTCTGTTGTTGAAACACCCAATCTGTGGTAGCTACATCAGCCCTAAGAAACTAATACAGTGAGCAAAACAAAGTATTTACTATATGGCTTTTACAGAGAAAGCTTGCTAACACCTACTCCATGGGACTAATTAAAAAAAAAAAATTAATTGGAGTTTAGTTGATTTACAATGTTGTGTTAGTTTCAGTTGTGTAGCAAAGTGAATCAGTTATACATATACATATATCCAGTCTGTTTTAGATTCTTTTCCCATGTAGGACATTACAGAGTATTGAGTAGAGTTCCCTGTGCTATACAGTAGGTCCTTATGTTTTATACACAGTAATGTGTATAGTAATGTCAATACCCATCTCCCAATTCATGGGACTAATTTTTGCATTTAATGCTTTAGAGGTCAGCAAGCACATGGCTCATGACCAGCAACAGAGACTCCAGAAATCTTTTCTGTATCTCACACTTACTCTAGTCTTTAAAATCATCTTTTTTTCTCCTGCAAATGAGATGGGAACAACCAACCAATTACACATTATCTTGGATAAAACAGAATTATTGAACAACCCGACTCAGTACCTCTTGCATCAAGCCAGGAAGGTGGCAAATTAGTTCCACTAGCTCCGTGAATTTACCAATTCTCAATAATGGGAGGAGTGAGAAAAAGAAAGGAGAATGGAGAGACAGGAAAGGAATTTCAAATTCATTTCTGAACCTTTCAAAACAGTGCTGTGTAACTAAAATATTGTGTCACAGAGCCCTGGCACACTCTCATAAGACCAACATCCTTAGTGGCTGCCAGTTCTCTTGGGACATCTCCCATAGATCCAGTTGGCCCTCAGAGAATTTAAGGGAAGATGATAAGACACGACAGGTTAAGTTCATTTTCAAAACAAATTACTAGTTACTTTGGGCCTTTTTGATCCTCACATGATTAGAAATATGGTCTACATTGCTATTAATAAAAATAATGGCAAGAACAATAATATTATGTGCCAAGCATGTCCAAAACACTTTATATAAATTATTTCATGTAATCACCACAATAATCCTATGAAATAAAAAGTATTTTTATTCCTCTGTGATTGATAAAGTAACTGAAATTTACAGAAACTAATTGTCCAAGATTACAGAACTGGAAAATGGCAGAACTGGGGCTCAAAATCAAAGATGTAGGATTCTGAAGCCCAATCTTTCAACACTGGGTTATTTGGCCTCAATATAGTATATAAAAAAACAAAATCTTGATGCCTTCACAATATTCTTCTTCTGAAAAAGTGACTGTGTTTTTTACTTCTTTGTCTTAGACATGTCTTTCATTCTGATGATTTGACGTCTCAGGATGTTGCTGACATTGGAAGGGACTGCTCTTTCAGGGTTAGCTAATTTCTAGAAATAGCAAATAGCTCTCTTGGAAGCACACCTTTCATAATCACATCAACCAATCCAGAACACATACCCCAACCATCTCCTTTGTTGGGCTCTCAAACTCAGACCACTATTTCCTAGCCCTAATGACCCCAGAGCCAGGTGCTGGACAACTAAGAACAGTGTCTATACCCCAGAACCTGCTGAAATTATTCAGACTAGCCAATTCTAAGCCTATGAACCCTGCCTCACTTCTTCCTTTTCACGGAAACCACAATAAAAGTTCTTACCTACATTTCCCCCCACATTCCTTCTGCCTCATAACCAATCCTGGTGCTTCCTCCTGAGGCCTTGTATGGAGTGACTTGGCCCCTCATCTTGGGAATGGTGAGTAACAAGCTATCTTTTCAGTGACAAATCATGTCCTAATCTATTGGCCTCACCATACGCAAACAGTAATAAAACCTATATTTTAAGACACTCTCATAGCCTCATCTACCTCCCATCCCCCTATAATTAAGTTTGGAATACTTACCAAACAATGCCTTGACACAGTGACTTCCACCAACAAAAATGCTCAGAAATGAAACTAACCAACCACCACTCCTGCCCCCCAAACAAAAACAATAATAGTAAAGCAAGAGTTTCATAAACTTTCCATTGCTTTCCCCTCCTGCCTAAGGCCTAAGCATTCTTCAAGGTAGTGAAATGCTGCTCTCTAAAGTGTGTCCCACCTTGCAACTTTCTCGGGAAGCAAAAACAAAGGATGGGGAACCCATCTTTTCTTCAATACCGTCTTCTGCTTCTTCAATAGGGTGTCTCTTCTGAAGATTAGGGCATCAAACTTAAAATCAGCTAAGAGCAGACAGGAGAGTGAAACAGGTATATTCCTCACCTGACTGCCCAGATCTTGCGTTCATCATGGGGAAAAAGTGTGATCATGGTGGGGAACCCGGGTGATGCTTCCTCCTCCTAAGGCTGATTGTGTGCATGGTCTCCTCCTGAGCCTTCTTCTGAAGGTCACAGACAATCTCCAGGTTCACCACCAGTGTTAATTTGCCAAGATACACTCTTATTTATGAGCGCAAGTTTTACTATCCACCAAATAAGGGCACTGATTCAAAGAAAGCCTGAATCACTGCCAGCCAATGAGCCTTCAGTAGCTTTTTGCTGAAAGGCACGAAAACTTGGTTGTGCTGTGCATCTGGGCTGGAACAAAGAGAATGCTGGGAAAGCCAGATTGTGCTGGTCGCAGCCTGTCAAATCCATTCATCTGGCGAGAGGAGTTACAGCCAGTGACCCTCTGTACTTGTGTGACCAAGGCAAATTCATTCATGCTCCCTTTTCAGGCTGAGTAAACAAGATCCAGAAGGCTCTGATTTGTGTACAGAAACAGCACCAGGTTAACCAATAGCTGGTTAAACATGTGCTTTGGGCGCAGCAAAGTAGAAGCACCAAAAAGCCTCATAAGGAAAAACAAGTCTAAGTGTTGTTAGATTTCCTTACATTTATTTTTAAAGCTAATTTTGTTTTTTATTTTGAATGACACATGGGGACATAGGGAGAGGAAATATAATTTATTTTCAGAGCTGTGTGTCTCTAAACAATAATTCAAACTTGACCCAAAGTCAGGATCAAGGCATGACATTTAGCTCTTCTGCTTCTTAAGACCACTAGGTTCTTGGGATAAATCAGCAATACCAAGATAGCCTTTAGGAGACTTGGAACAAGGGCAGGGGGAGGGGGGTTATATGGTATATAAAAAAGGAGGACTTGAGATAGGCTCTGTTGGTGGGACTGACATGAGTGGCTTACAGTGGCAGTAAGCTGTCAACAAGGAACATACTTTCCCTCTAGTCCTAGAATGACCACAGTGCCGGTAGACAGGGTGGGTCTCTGTCCCAAGCCAGCATGTGTTCAGTACCTTGAAGAGAACTGTGATCTCAGCAGAGGCCAAGGGAAAGGCCCACTGTCATCAAAATCCTAAACAGCCCTGGATTGTGACAGTCACTAGTCACAATCCTGCCAAATTACCAAACCAAGGGAGTTTATCACACACCGTCAGATGACCATCCCAGGAAAGGGTCTCGGTTCCAGGGAAAACAATCACAGTAATGGCAGAACATGAGTCCAGACATCAACATCCAAATAAGAAAAATAAGGACTGTTTGATGTTTTATTTAAGAGGAAAATTCGCCTAAATAAAAAAAAAAAAAAAAAAAGAAAACCCATACATGTTTACTTCTCAATTTTAATTTGGCTCCTAGTGACTCTGATCTGTGAGAACACAGTTGTACTGAATTCCTTTGTAGGCCACTAGAGGGAAATCTAATCCATCTAATTAGGACTTCTTTTTTTTTTTAAACGAATAATCACAGAATCAAAATTTTTAGGCTGAAGAACATATAGAAATGTTATCTTTTCTGCCCCTTCCATCCCTGCCCACTTCTAAAAATTATTTGAATCTATGTGGTCATGGAGACTTCCAGAAAAACACAGACCAGCCATCTTAATTGGGCAGGAGCCCTCATAGTTGGGAAATTGTTCTAATAGACAGTCTGAATTCTTTCCAATTCAGCTTGAATTTATTTCCTCAAATTACATATTCATCAGTTATGGAGAACAGCTGGTCATCTTTCTCAGCATCATATTATTCTTCAAATTCCTGAATACCTCCAGGTCATGGCTGTCTCTCTAGAGCAAAATGAGCCAACTCTTTAACTTGGCCAAAGAGTGTACATCCCAACTCTTCAACCGGGTGTTTCTTCTCTAAACTCTCTCTACATCACCCCACCCTCCCTATACTTTCAGACCACAGCAATACAGGCTAAACTATGAGGACAAATATGAAGTATTTAAGGTTTTCCTTGCATGCATGTCTATTAATACATCCCTGTGCTGGCTCTCTTTTTAAATGCAACACAGTGTTTTTGACACATATTTACCTAGTATGATTCCAAAGCCATATGTATACATGATGTATATGCATATATGGGCTTCCCTAGTGGCTCAGATGGTAAAGAATCTGCCTACATTACAGGAGATCTAGGTTCAATCTCAGTGTTGGGAAGATCCCCTGGAGGAGGGCATGGCAACCCACTCCAGTATTCTTACCTGGAGACTCCCCATGGACAGGAGCCTGGTGGGCTACAGTACATGAGGTTGCAGAGTTGGACACGACTGAGCAAATAAGCACAGCAGAGCATATACATATATACCACATACACAAACATGTACCATATGTATACATAATATACATATATATATACACTTTCATATAAAAAATGAATGTCTAAATTAGTGTGCATTTATGTGTCACTTCTGAGCTCCAATGTATTTCCAACTTCCACAATCACACACATTATTTCAATTTCTAACTTCATTCTCCAAGTTTTTAACCATTCACTTTCCTATTAGGTATAAAACATAACTGGTATGTATTTAGAATGTTATTCTTTTAATGATTTTTTTAAAAAAACTCTTTAATTGATAATTCCCCTTCAAGGATCACAACCTTGTCATGGCAAAGGGACTTGCATAACTCAATGCAGCTATGAGCCATGCTGTGCAGGGCCACCCAAGACAGACAGGTCATAGTGAAGAGTTCTCACAAAATGTGACCCGCTGGAGAAGGGAATGGGAAACCTCCTCTAGTACTCTTACTGCCAGAACCCCATGAAGAGCATGAAAGGCAAAAAGATGTGACACTAGAAGATGATCCCCCTGGGTCGGCAGGTGTCCAATATGCTACTGGGGAAGAGTGGAAAAACAGCTCCAGAAAGAATGAAGAGGCTGAGCCAAAGTGGAAACAACATTCTGTTGTGGATATGTCTGGTGGTGAAAATAAAGTCTGATGCTATAAAGAACAATATTGCATAGGAACCTGGAATGTTAGGTCCATGAATCAAGGTAAATTGGACGTGGTCAAGAAGGAGATGGCAAGACTGAACATCAAAATCTTAGCAATCAGTGAACGAAAATGGACGGGAATGGGGGAATTTAACTCAGATGACCATTATATCTACTACTGTGGGCAAGAATCCCTTAGAAAAAATGGAATAGACATTTCATAGTCAAAAAAAGAGTTTGAAATTCAGTCCTTGGGTGGAATCTCAAAAACAACAGAATGATCTTGGTTCATTTCCAAGGCAATCCATTCAACATCACAGTAACCCAAGTCTACACCCCAACCACTAATGCTGAAGAAGCTGAAGTTGACTGGTTCAATGAACACCCGCAACACTTTCTAGAACTAACACCAAAAAAGATGTCCTTTTCATCATAGGAGATCAGAATGCAAAAGTAGGAAGACCAGAGATACCTGGAGTAACAGGCAAGTTTGACCTTGGAGTACAAAATGAAGTAGGGCAAAGGCTAACAGTTTTCTCAATAGAACACTGGTTATAGAAAATACTCCCTTTCAACAAAACAAGAGATGACTCTATACATGGACCTCATCAAATGGTCAACATCAAAATCAGACTGATTATATTCTTTGCAGCCAAAGATGGAGAAAAGCTCTATACAGTCAGCAAAAACAAGACCTGGAGCTGACTGGTTCAGATCATGAGCTTCTTATTGCAAAATTCAGGCTTAAACTAAAGAAAGTGGGGGAAACCACTAGGCCATTTAGGTATGACCTAAATCAAATCCCTTGTTATTATACAGTGGAGTTGATGAATAAATTCAAGGGATTAGATCTGGTAGACAGAGTGCCTGAAGAACTGTGGACAGAGGTTCAGAAGAGAGGTTCAGGACAGGAGGTGGTGACCAAAACCATTCTAAAGAAAAAGAAATACACGAAGGCAAAGTGGTTGTCTGAGGAGGTTTTACAAATAGCTGAGGAAAGAAGAGAAGCAAAAAGGAAGAGAGAAAGGGAAAGACATTCCCAACTGAACTCAGAGTTCCAGAGAATAGCAAGGAAAGATAAGAAGGCCTTCTTGAATGAACAATGCAAAGAAAGGGAGGAAACAATAGAATGGGAAAGACTAGAGATCTCTTCAAGAAAACTGGACATAACAAGGGAACGTTTCATGCAAGGATGGATATGATAAATGGTATGGACCTAACAGAAGCAGAAGAGACTAAGAAGATATGGTGATACACAGAAGAACTATACAAAACAATCTTAAGGGCCCAGATAACCATGATGGTGTAGTCACACTCCTAGATTCAGACATCCTGGAGTATGAAGTCAAGTGGGCCTTAGGAAGCATTACTACAAATAAGCTAGTGGAGGGGATGGAATTCCAGCTGAGCTGTTTCAGCTCCTTAAAGATGATGCTGTTAAAGTGTTGCTCTAAATATGACAGCAAATTTGGAAAATTCAACAGTGGCCACAGGACTGGAAAAGGTCAGTTTTCATTCCAATCCCAAAGAAGGGCAATGCCAAAGAATGTTCAAATTACCATACAATTGCACTCATTTCACATGATAGTAAGGTTATGCTCAAAATCCTTCAAGCTAGGCTTCATCAGTATCTGAATCGAGAACATCCAGATGTACCAGCTGGATTTAGAAAAGGCATAGGAACCAGAGATCAAATTGCCAGCATCTGTTGCATCATAGAGAAAGCAAGGGAAATCCAGAGAAACATCCACCTTTGCTTCATTGACTATGCCAAAGCCTTTGACTGTGTGGATCACAACAATCTGTGGAAAATTTTTAAATAAATGGGAATACCAGACCACCTTACCTGTCTCCTGAGAAACCTGTATGCAGAACAAGAAGCAACAGTTAGAACTGGAGATGGAACGACTCACTGGTTCAAAATAGGGAAAGGTATAAGACAAGGCTGTATATTGTCACTCTGCTTATTTAACTTCTATGCAGAGTACATCATGCAAAATGCTGGACTGGATGAATCACAAGCTGGAATCAAGATTGCTGGGAGAAGCATCAACCTCAGATACGCAAATCATGATACCACTCTAATGGCAGAAAGTGAAGAGGAACTAAAGGGCCTCTTGATGAATTCAAAGAGGAAAGTGAAAAAGCTGACTTACAACTCAACATTCAAAAAACAAAGATCATGGCATCTGGTCGCATCATTTCATGGAAAGTAGAAGGGGAAAAAATGGAAGCGGTGACATTTTCTTTTCTTGGGCTCCAAAATCACTACAGATGGTGACTGCAGTCATGAAACTAAGATGACTGCTCCTTGGAAAGAAAGCTATGACAAACCTAGACAGTGTAGTAAAAAACAGAGATATCACTTTGCTGACAAAGATCTGTATTGTTAAAGCTATGGTATTTCTAGTAGTCATGTATGGATGTGAGAACTGGACCATAAAGAAGGCTGAGCACTTTGTACTGATGCTTTCAAATTATGGTGCTGGAGAAGACTCTTCAGAGTCCCTTGGACTACAAGGAGATCAAACCAGTCAATCCTAAAGGAAATCAACCTTGAATATTCACTGGAAGGACTGACACTGAAACTCAATACTTCACCCTTCACCACCTGATGCAAACAGCCGACTCACTGGAAGAGACCCTCATGCAGGGAAAGCTTGAAAGCAAGAGAAGGGGGTGACAGAGATGAGATGGTTGGATGGTATCACCCGACTCAATAGTCATGAGTTTTAGCAAACTCTGGGAAATAGTGAAGGACAGGAAAGCCTGGCATGGTGCAGTCAATGGGGTTGCAAAGAGTCGGACACTAGTTAGTGACTGATTGAGGGAACAATAAAGCTGAAAATGCCATAAGTCAGAAATGCATTTAACACACCTAACATATACATCATCAGTTAGCCTAGCCTGCCTTAAATATGCTTGGAGTACTTACATTAGCTGATAGTTGGGCAAATTGCTCTAACACAAATCCTATTTTATAATAAAGTGTTGAACAACTCATGTAGTTTATTGAATATTGTACTGAAAGTGAAAAACAGAGTGCTTGTATGGATACAGAGTGGTTGTAGGTGTATCGGTTGTTTACCTTTGAGACTGTGTGGCTGACTAGGAGGTAAGGCTCAGCCTGGGAAAAGGTCAAAACTCAAAGTACAGTTTCTACTGAAAGTTCATAGCTTTCACACCATCAGAAAGTAGAAAAATCAAGTTGCACCATCATAAGTGGGGGACTGTATGTTTTGTTCATTTGGCAAAACTGTACTGGACATTTACCGTATGCCAGGTGGTACTCTGTGCATTAGGGACGCAGTGAAAACAATTAAGCCCTGGCCTCCTGATGCTTTTCTTCAACTGGGTGGAGACAGACAATAAAACAAGTAAGTAAATATATATGTGCAATGGGACTGTGAGCTACAAAGAAAAGTAAAGCAGGGCAAGGGAGCTAAACTGCACTCAGCTGTGAGGGCTATTTTATGTAGGGTGGCCAGGGGAACCTTCATGTAGAAATGAGGGGCAGGTCATGAAGATTTCAGAGGGAAAAGATTTCCAGACAGAGGAAACAGCCACTGTTAAGTGTCTTGAGGCAGAGTGTTCTTCGCATGTTGATCGAACAATGGCTGGAGTGGCGAGAGAAACAGGACGAGAGGGAGGAGATACGGTGAAAGGGAGAAAGGGGCCATTTCCAGCAGCGTCTGGGATCACAGTAAGGGGTCTGGCAATTCTTTGAGTGAGACGGGGAGCCCTGAAGGACTTTAGAGCAAGGAGGTGATCTAACATGTTTTTTAAAGCAATTCTTCTGGTGGTTGTGCTGAGGCGAGGGTGTGCGCAGGAGTGGACAGAGTGGAAGGAAGGAGGTCTGTGGCCTCCTGGAAGGAGAGCACTGCAGGCCTCTAAAGGAGAGCAGCCTGGCCCAGGGTGGCAACAGTTGGGGCAGAAGACAGGCTCAGACTCTGGCTGAGTTCTGAAGGTCACGTTGATAGGACCTGCTCTTGGATGTGCAGTAGGAAAGGGAGAAAAAAAAGGAGTCAAGGATGAATCCTAGATTTCTAACCAAACCTACTAGAAGGATGAAAATGCCATTTACTGAGATGAAGAAACTGAAAGAAGCAGGGGTTGGAGGGAGAAGGGGGAGGTGATGGCAGAACTTCAGTTTTCCACACATCAAGTTGAGCTGTCTAGAAAACATTCATGTGGAGCCCAGTGGGCAACTGGGAAGTCTAGAGGACAGTGAAGGGCACTAAAAACAGATGCTGCCCCTTCTGCCATTTAAAAATTTCAAAGTCAATCAACTGCACTTTTTTTAAAAAAAAGCTGAATTCCGAAAATGGAGAAAAACTTAAGTAAAAATTAACTTCCTCCATAAAATTTTTTTCAAGGTCTTGTTTATAGGGCTTCATGGTTCATCTAACTCTTTGCTGATCAAAGTGTAGTCCCTGGAACAGCAGCACAACACAACTGGGGGCTTGTTAGAAATGTAGACTCTCAGTTCAGTTCAGTTCAGTTTAGTCACTCAGTCATGTCTGACTCTTTGCCACCCCATGAACTGCAGCATGCCAGGCCTCCCTGTCCATCACCAACTCCCGGAGTTACCCAAACTCATGATGTCCATCAAGTCGGTGATGCCATCCAGCCATCTCATCCTCTGTTGTCCCCTTCTCCTCCTGCCCCCAATCCCTCCCAGCATCAGGGTCTTTTCCAATGAGTCAACTCTTCGCATGAGGTGGCCAAAGTATTGGAGTTTTAGCTCAGGATCAGTCCTTCCAATGAACACCCAGGACTGATCTCCTTTAGGATGGACTGGTTCAATCTCCTTGCAGTCCAAGGGACTCTCAAGAGTCTTCTCCAATACCACAGTTCAAAAGCATCAATTCTTTGTCGCTCAGCTTTCTTCACAGTCCAACTCTCACATCCATACATGACCACAGGAAAAACCACAGCCTTGACTAGACGGACCTTGTTGGCAAAGTAATGTCTCTGCTTTTGAATATGCTATCTAGGTTGGTCATAACTTTCCTTCCAAGGAGTAAGCGTCTTTTAATTTTATGGCTGCAATCACCATCTGCAGTGATTTTGGAGCCCAGAAAAATAAAGTCTAACACTGTTTCCACTGTTTCCCCATCTATTTGATATGAAGTGATGGGACCAGATGCCATGATCTTCATTTTCTGAATGCTGAGCTTTAAGCCAACTTTTTCACTCTCCTCTTTCACTTTCATCAAGAGGCTTTTTAGTTCCTCTTCACTTTCTGCCATAAGGGTGGTGTCATCGGCATATCTGAGGTTCTTGATATTTCTCCCAGCAATCTTGATTCCAGCTTGTGCTTCTTCCAGCCCAGCGTTTCTCATGATGTACTCTACATATAAGTTAAATAAAGCAGGGTGACACTATACAGCCTTGATGTACTCCTTTTCCTATTTGGAACCAGTCTGTTGTTCCATGTCCAGTTCTAACTGTTGCTTCCTGACCTGCATATAGTTTTCTCAAGAGGCAGGTCAGGTGGTCTGGTATCCCCATCTCTTTCAGAATTTTCCACAGTTTCTTGTGATCCACACAGTCAAAGGCTTTGGCATAGTCAATAAAGCAGAAATAGATGTTTTTCTGGAACTCTCTTGCTTTTTCCATGATCCAGCGGATATTGGCAATTTGATCTCTGGTTCCTCTTCCTTTTCTAAAACCAGCTTGAACATCTGGAAGTTCACGGTTCACATATTGCTGAAGCCTGGCTTGGAGAATTTTGAACATGACTTTACTAGCGTGTGAGATGAGTGCAATTGTGCAGTAGTTTGAGCATTCTTTGGTATTGCCTTTCTTTGGGATTGGAATGAAAACTGACCCTTTCCAGTCCTGTGGCTGCTGCTGAGTTTTCCAAATTTGCTGGCATATTGAGTGCAGCACTTTCACAGCATCATCTTTCAGGATTTGAAATAGCTCAACTGGAATTCCATCACCTCCACTAGCTTTGTTCATAGTGATGCTTTCTAAGGCCCACTTGACTTCGCATTCCAGGATGTCTGGCTCTAGGTGAGTGATCACATCATCGTGATTATCTGGGTTGTGAAGATCTTTTTTGTACAGTTCTTCTGTATATTCTTGCCACCTCTTCTTAATATCTCCTGCTTCTGTTAGATCCATACCATTGCTGTCCTTTATCAAGCCCATCTTTGCATAAAATGTTCCCTTGGTATCTCTGATTTTCTTGAAGAGATCTCTAGTCTTTTCCCATTCTATTGTTTTCCTCTATTTCTTTGCATTGATCACTGAGGAAGGCTTTCTTATCTCTCCTTGCTATTCTTTGGAACTCTGCATTCAGATGCTTATATCTTTCCTTTTCTCCTTTGCTTTTCACTTCTCTTCTTTTCACAGCTATTTGTAAGGCCTCCCTAGACAGCCATTTTGCTTTTTTGCATTTCTTTTCCATGGGGATGGTCTTGATCCCTGTCTCCTGTACAATGTCACGAACCTCCATCGATAGTTCATCAGGCACTCTATCTATCAGATCTAGTCCCTTAAATCTATTTCTCACTTCCACTGTATAATAATAAGGGATTTGATTTAGGTCATACCTGAATGGTCTAGTGGTTTTCCCTACTTTCTTCAATTTAAGTCTGAATTTGGCAATAAAGGAGTTCATGATCTGAGCCACAGTCAGCTCCCGGTCTTGTTTTTGCTGACTGTATAGAGCTTCTCCATCTTTGGATGTAAAAAATATAATCAATCTGATTTCGGTGTTGACCATCTGGTGATGTCCATGTGTAGAGTCTTCTCTTGTGTTCTTGGAAGAGGGTGTTTGCTATGACCAGTGCGTTCTCTTGGCAAAACTCTATTAGCCTTTGCCCTGCTTCATTTCATATTCCAAGGCCAAATTTGCCTGTTATTCCAGGTGTTTCTTGACTTCCTACTTTTGCATTCCAGTCCCCTATAATGAAAAGGATATCTTTTTTGGGTGTTAGTTCTAAAAGGTCTTGGCGGTGGCCAAGAGGAGCAACCCCACTTCCAACGAGCGGTAGTTGCACGGGCCAGGCGGGCCTAGAGAAGCTACTCCACATTCAAGGTTAGGAGGGGCAGTGGTGAGGAGATACCCCTTGTCCAAGGTAAGGAGCAGCAGCTGCGCTTTGCTGGAGCAGCCGTGAAGAGATACCCTATGTCCAAGGTAAGAGAAACGCAAGTAAGACGGCAGGTGTTGCGAGAGGGCATCAGAGGGCAGACACACTGAAACCATAATCACAGAAAACTAGTCAATCTGATCACACGGACCACAGCCTTGTCTAACTCAATGAAACTAAGCCATGCCGTGTTGGGCCACCCAAGACGGGCGGGTCATGTTGGAGAGGGCTGACAGAATGTGGTCCACTGGAGAAGGGAATGGCAAACCACTTCAGTATTCTTGCCTTGAGAACCCCATGAACAGTATTAAAAGGCAAAATGATAGGATACTGAAAGAGGAACTCCCCAGGCTGGTAGGTGCCAAATATGTTGCTGGAGATCATTGGAGAAATAACTCCAGAAAGAATGATGGGATGGAGCCAAAGCTAAAACAATGCCCAGTTGTGGATGTGACTGGTGATAGAAGCAAGGTCCGATGCTGTAAAGAGCAATATTGCATAGAAACCTGGAATGTTAGGTCCATGAATCAAGGCAAATTGGAAGAGGTCAAACAGGAGATGGCAAGAAATAACGTCAACATTCTAGGAATCAGCGAACTAAAATGTACTGAAATGGGTGAATTTAACTCAGATGACCATTATATCTACTACTGCAGGCAGGAATCCCTTGGAAGAAACGGAGTAGCCATCATGGTCAACAAAAGAGTCCGAAATGCAGTACTTGGATGCAATCTCAAAACCAACAGAATGATCTCTGTTTGTTTCCAAGGCAAACCATTCAATATCACAGTAATTCAACTCTATGTAGACTCTGGCCTTCCCCAAACCTGAGTCAGCATAAGCTTAGCCAGATCCCCAGGTGATTCTTATACACATTAAAGCATATGTATACCAAAGTATATGTATGTTAATATATACTTATATGTATATAAGTATCTTGGGCTTCCCAGGTGGCTCAGTGGTAAAAAATCTACCTGCCAATGCAGGAGACACAAGACATGTGGGTTTGATCCCTGGGTTGGGAAGATCCCCTGTAGTATGGCAACCCACTCCAACATTCTTGCCTGGAGAATTTCACGCACAGAGAATTTCATGGGCAGGCTACAGTTCATTGGGTTGCAAAGAGTCGGACATGATGGAACGCATGTACGTGCACATGTGCACACACACACACACACACAAGAATATTAATGTATACTTGTATATATATATACTTGTATACATATACAAGTATATATATATATATATATAAGTATTTAATATGCTTATCTAATTAGAATCACCTATTAATAGGAAGCTTTTTAAAACTAGAGGCCTACACAGAATAATTAAAGTCAGTCTCTGGGAGTAGTCCCAGTCATGGTATCCTCACCAAGGCCCCCAAGTGGTTCTGATGTGCAATCTGGGTTAGAACCACTGATCTAACTCTTCTGGCCTGCTCTCTTTGTATTACTGGGCTTATATTGCTGATGCTTTTAAGAACCTGTCTGAAAAGAGGCCTGCAGATCTAAGATGGCATGGAGGTGTGTAGCTAGAGGAACCATCTGTTTTGGTGTGTTGGGGATAGTCTCAACATAGTGATTATCAGTGCCCCCATTTCACTCTCAGAAGTATTGTAGTTTAGATGATAAATTATATGTTCTTCCAACATAATACAAAAGGGCTCTGGGCTTTATATTTCTAGATTATAAAGTCATAATAAGAACAGGTAGAAGAAAATATCAGATAAATTCAGTGTAGAGACTTCTGGTACTTAGATATTAGCTTTTAAAATATTCTATGTACAGCTTATCAGAAATACATACATACATTTCCTCAATTTGTAAGGAGGGTTAGAGAAAATACGTCTCCTTCAAGAGACTGGGTGGGGTGGGGCATGGTTATATTCTGCAATTGAAGTACCAAAGCCAGCTGCTGATTAGTAGGGAGCTGATTATCAGCCTGTGATTACCCCAGGCCTTAGCAAAACTTCTCCTTCCTTTTCCTTTTGGATCTTTAATTGTTCATTAGCTACTCCACCCTCAGGCTCAAAGGGACAAGGAAAGAAGTTTAAAAAAGATTAATTTAGTGGCAGAGATAATAAACTTGATGGGAAAGAAAATGGAAACAACTGGACTGTTTCTGGTTACCTGTGAATTTAAATTAGTTTGGCTCATCCCTTTTTCCAAATTATTCCCAGCTGGTGTGAGGGTTCACTGAAGCCCTACTGATTGCCAGTAAAATTAAAGTAATCTTGTATTTTTAAAACTATGTAATCTTCCAGAAATAGGACTTGGAAGCTTTCTCTCCTCATTTACCAAGGGCACAGGGTGAGGGCAAGGCAAGCGCCTCCTCATCTCCTCAGAGCCCTCCCCACCTTTTTCTCCCCTCACTATCAACCCACAGGTGTATATAAACAGAATTTTTTAATCTGATGCAGATAAGAAGTTATTTTACACAACTTAAGACAAATGGTATAATTACTGTTAGACAAAAGGACCCAAATGGAAAATCTACACACAGGAGGAGAGACTTGTGTGCATATAGATTGTATCACAAGTTTTCCTAGTTGCATCACCAACATAGTTATGAATACTTCCACAAGGCAACCACAGCATAAATGTTTAAAACATGTTCTGTTCACATGTGTTTAAAATGTCTGGAAAAGAAACTATCCACATGCAAAGTAAAAGAGCCAGATGCTGATAAGTTAGTCAAAGCGAACTCGCTGCATGTGCACTTAGTCGTGTCCAACTCTTTGCAGCCTATGGACTGTAGCCTGCCGGGCTCCTCTGTCTATGGAATTTTCCAAGCAAGAATACTGGAGTAGGTTGCCATTTCTTACTCCAGTGGATCTTCCTGACCCAGGGATCCAACCTGGTTTTTGCATCTCCTGCATTGGCAGGTGGATTTTTTTTTTTTTCACCACCATGCCACCTAGGAAGAACTCTTGTTGAATAACAACAATAAGGGAATCTTCTTATTAAATAACTTAAATGGAGATAGTATTAAATTAGGGTGGGTAAAACATCAAAATAAATACCTGTTGAATTAAAATAAGAGTATCAATAGAACCTCTATAGATTAGAGAGGTACTTTTGTAGGCTTCTGAGTGCAAGGAGAGGGTGGGTGGGGGCATCTGTTCTCTGCTTTCCAGGCTGTAAGTCAGAACAAGCTAGAAGGATGGAAGAGGTCTCTGTGACTGAGAAAGCATCACAAGCTGGTGTTGCCTGGCCAACCTGGACCAGTAATAATCTTAGCAGCTGGAGCAGAAGGTCTTATCTTTGATCTCTGTTAACAGTTAACCACAGGCTTTTCCTTCCAGAGCTCTTGGAAGGCAGAGGCAAGTGGTCCTGGAAAGCAATGCTGGAAGGGGGCCCCCGGTGGTTAAAATTAGATGCCGAGGTACAGTTAGCAGTAATTGAGCCAGGTGGGCCTGCAGAGAAATGCTGTTTCCTTTTCCTTAGGGGATTAGATGTCTTTTAAAATCTACTCTACATTTTATCTTGACTGAACTGTATCATGCAATATGGCTGCAGTTGATGAGTCAATGAAGTCTGTTGTTTGAATAAGGAAATCTATTTTTAAGCTAAAATGTTTAGCTAGATCGTAAGTTTAACATTCTGAGGCCCATCTAGCAAGGACTGAGAAAACCCTCACTTAGGATTAGAAAGGGAACAGCAGTCATGAGAAGAAAAGCCGTATCAATGAAAGGATTTCTGACTTTTTAAACCAATGGAATGGATAATAACATAGCCAAGGTGACTATAACCAGCATTACTTATGTTTTTATTTTTTTTTACCCACAGACTGATGTAGATACTTACCACAGTCCTCTCGCAGCAGGCCTGTGATGGCTTTCAGTTTCAAAGGAAGCCTTAGAAAGACTAACACCATCTGGCTCTATGGGACTACCTCAGAAAGACACTCATATGTGCATAGCATTTTTTTTACACATGTCTAATGGCCTAGACATCATACTTCTGCACTTGGTGCAGAGGTAAATAAAAATAAGCAAACATCATAACCACTTACTCCATGCAAATAGGGAAAAGAATGTTGAGAAAAAATAGCCTCGAGTCAGAGTGAGTCAGAGGCCTCGAGTCAGAGTGAGTCAGAGTTGGTGACGCCAGGAATATCATTCCTCACCCTGTACGTAGCTCTGGACTTTCGGGCCCTCACTTTAATCTCACTTCCCACATGAAATGTAGAAGAGTTTTATATGGAATTTTTATATGGCCTCCAATTCTTGCACGATTAGGTACTATCTTGCCTGAAAAGTACTCACTAACAAATTATGCCGGCAGACAGTGGCACATCCCTGCATGAAAAGTCTGGGATCCTGAGAAGGAAAGGCCAGAGTCTCAATGCTGGCCCTGTGCTCTGCGCTTCACACTCTCAGTGATCCTAACAATAGCTCTGGGTCTCCTGTTTTAGATAATTTTACTCCAGACCGATCTACTGGTTACAGGGTCAGGTGTAAGAATCTATGGTATCATTTTTATAAAATTCTTTGAGATTCTCCAAAGAAAGAGGCAATTTTTTTAAAAATTAAAAACCACTAAATTACTGACAAAGAAAGATAACCCTTCCTGGTATTTTATTCCTTCCAGGGCACAAATTTGGCAAATTATAACCAAAAATTCTGGGCATCACTAAACTGAGAAGCAATGAGTTTTTTTTCTTTGTTCCTCTCCTTCTGCACAAAAGAAGCGCTGCACAGGGAACCAGTGTTTTCATCGTAAGGAACCATCTCATCGAGGATTCTGCTTCAAAACCCAGGTTAAACTAGAGATCAAGGCAGGGAGAGGCAGCCCGCAGTGTGGCTGGAAGTACCCAACATTAGAGTGGGGGTTTTCTGGTATTACTTAATGTTGCCTGGAGCTTTAACAAATTTGGGAGTGGGGATACGGTTGTGCTGTTGCTCTTCTAAGTGAGTTTTTAATTAGCCCTTTTTTGACAACTTGAGAGGGCTCTGCTAAACTCAGGCCAGCCCAGCTTTGTCAGTGTCCTCCCCGAACTTTAAATTCAGAGCAGCCCCGGCCCCTCTTCTCATGCTGGGCCAGGCAGCAACCTCAGGGAGGAAGTCCAGGGTAGCGCCTGTGCTGGCACCTGAAGGTCATCACGCAACCTGGAGCTTTCCAAACACCCGGGAATTGACCATTTAAATGAGTATAGTCAAGGCTCTCAGGAGTCTGACCAGCTTGACTCTAACTCAAAATTTTCTCAACTTATCTATACAAGGTGCCTCTCTTGAGGTCACTACAATCCCAAAACTACAGGACAGTTGGGAAGCAAGTAGTTTGGGAAATGCTGGTCTAAACTCATAGATGCTCGAGAGCAATTTTTCTGTTTCAAACACTGCAATGAAAGAGTTAAATTTGCTTAGAGTCATTCTAAGTGTGCCTTTGGCTAGAGCTATCCATATGCCTTTCTAGAAAGTAAAACCACCCTCACTAAAGGCCCACTGGAGATCCTGAAATTTGCCATGAGCCTTAAGATACACTATGCTGAGAGTACAGCTCTGTTTTGTTACCTGGGGCTCCTGGTCATGACCGCTGGGATCCCTCTCGTAGCTTTCTGCATATAGTCTGATGGTGGCCCGCACGCCACTGGAGGAACTGAGCCGGAAGATGAGCCGAGATGCATCAGAGAAAATGATCCTCAGGCCCTGAGAGTAAGAACATCGAGGATGGATCAGTGAACAAATAAATATACATGTAAAAATGATGAACACTGACATTGGAGATTAGCATATTTCTATGCTCAGATATGCAGATAACACCACCCTTATGGCAGAAAGTGAGGAGGAACTAAAAAGTCTCTTGATGAAAGTGAAAGAGGACAGTGAAAGAATTGGCTTAAAGCTCAACATTCATAAAACTAAGATCATGGCATCTGGTCCCATCACTTCATGGCAAATAGATGGGGAAACAGTGGAAACAGTGTCAGACTTTATTTTGGGGGGCTCCAAAATCACTACAGATGGTGACTGCAGCCAGGAAATTAAAAGACGCTTACTCCTTGGAAGGAAAGTTATGACCAACCTAGATAGCATATTCAAAAGCAGAGACATTACTTTGCCAACAAAGGTCCATCTAGTCAAAGGTATGGTTTTTCCAGTAGTCATGTATGGATGTGAGAGTTGGACTGTGAAGCAAGCTGAGCACAGAAGAATTGATGCTTTTGAACTGTGGTGTTGGAGAAGACTCTTGAGAGTCCCTTGGACTGCAAGGAGATTGAACCAGTCCATCCGAAAGGAGATAAGTCCTGGGTGTTCATTGGAAGAACTGATGCTGAAGCTGAAACTCCAATACTTTGGCCACCTCATGTGAAGAGTTGACTCATTGGAAAAGACCCTGATGCTGGGAGGGATTGGGGGCAGGAGGAGAAGGGGACAACAGAGGATGAGATGGCTGGATGGCATCACTGACTTGATGGACATGAGTTTGGGTAAACTCCGGGAGTTGGTAATGGACAGGGAGGCCTGGCATGCTGCGATTCATGGGGTCGCAAAGAGTCGGACACGACTGAGCGACTCAACTCCAAAGATGCTCAGCATCATGACAATTTATAACTGGCTCTCTATACTCACTCCAGTGGGACAGTGAGGTAAATCCAGATGCTCCCTAAGGTTATCTATTCATCTCTATTCTGTTTCTGTTGCTTTCTGGTGAAATGTTGGGGAGGGTGGGATTAGGAGCAACACTATGAACAGATGCTCAAGCTCCCTTGGTCTGGCAACGTGGAAATCAGAAAGAGGTGGAGGTAACAAGGATGGGGTGATATTTAATGAGTGTCACTGGAGCCAAAGTTTGTCTCTTTGGAACCTGCTGGATGCAATCAGATAGGCAATTTATCTGTTACAGCGAGACAAATTATCCACATCAAAGCTCCCCCATATGATGTTAGACTTGGCTTTAACTTCACCTCCTCTCTGTTTCTGCCCACGTTCCCACACTTCTCTGGGAGCCATGGAGTCCTACAATGAAATGCTCAGGGCTGGAGCTTTGGCCGGGTTTTGAGGGTTTCTATGTGCAGCCTCATCCTCTTGGTTCTCTTTTTCCTTCTTGCTCGTAAGACCTGGCCACCAGTGTGTGGTGGGGGCAGAGCTGCAGCAGTATCTCACACACTGCCCAGTATTTGACTTTGGCTCAGAACAGCATCCATTCTCTATGCATCTCTTATTAGTGGCAGCGACATTTTAAAAAATATGACTGTGAGATCACATTGTGTGACTTCTGTTGAAGAAAATTTGTTTTCTTGAGACAACTGATAAAGTTATTGTTATAAATAAGCATATTGACAGGGGCCAGAGGAAAGAGAGGCAGGAACAAAATAATATGTCTGGTTGCTTGTTGATTCTGAAAAAGTAGAAGTCTCAGGCAAATTGATAGCAGACATTTTCCCAAGAAATTTACTTGGAAACTTCTCTGGCCTCAAATCCTGCTTGTCAAGAATAAGCCATTAATAAAAATATTCATACATGCCACATGAACCTGATTGCTAATCCCTTACCCCTACCCTCATCTGGTGATATTGCTGGGAAACACTGTGATTCCATCTGTGCCCCTCTGCTTTTTAAGTTTTGTAAGCACATTTTGTTCCAATTGCAAAGTTAAAAGTTTAATCTCTTTTTGAGTGGTTCAATGTCTGCCACAATTTGTGTAATAACAAGGAGCCGTGTCCCTTCCTGGAATGTGCTTTCCATTGCTCTGTGGCACAAGTTTTGCAAACAGGATAGTTTTGCCCAGAAGTCATTCATGGGCATGCATTTTACAGTGACCCTCATAGATCTGGTACAGGGCTAAGACCTGGGTATATGAAGATAAAGACAGTATGTGCTCTCCATGAGCCTAAAATCTTCTATTACAATGAGCAAAACTATTTTCTTAACCATCTTGTGTTGCTGGATAAGTGAATAGTTAGGAAATTCTGAATGGAGCAAACAAACCAATTTCTCTGCTATCCAGAAAGTATGATATATGAAATTCTGTACAGACTGATAATGAAACCTCAAAGGTTGGTTCCACCACTGTATTCATAGCCATGTTTTTAAAAACCTCAAGGTTGAAGCCCTAAAGCACCTCTTGTTGCAGATGCTAAATCAGTTGAAGCCAGCTCTTCTGATGACCTCTTGGACTTAACCCTTTAAGGTAGCTCCATTACACAATTAACCTCCCAAGTAAGTTTATGGCCACTGTGGTTGTTGTTCAGTTGCTGTCTTGTCCGACTCTTTGTGACCCTCTGGACTATAGCATGCCAGGCTTCCCTGTCCTCCACTCTCTTCTGGAGTTTGCTCAAATTCATGTCCACTGAGTTGGCAATGCTATCAAATCATCTCATACTCTGCTGCCCCCTTCTCCTTTTGTCTTCCATCTTTCCCAGCATCAGAGGGTATTTAAGAATGCAGGCCATGATAAACCATCAACATGGTTTATTACCTGCTCATAGCTAAGTCTTTTTTTACAGTGAAATGATGTTTTTTCTGTTGCTGTTTGTTTTTTTCCCCTGCGTGTAGCCATATATTTGGCTATACTCATGGAAGTTCGGTTAGAATCTACATTGGGTAGTTTGAAATAGATTTTGTACTTGAAAAGATGCTAAAGGAGTGAATAGCACACATCAAGTTGCTGGAAATAACTCAATGTCAATGTCATCTCTCTTTCCTAAGGAGATCTTAATAGAGAATCCACGTTGCATTGTTAGACCTCCCAGTGAGGAACGTAACAATTCTCTTTCTCCACGTGGAACCAAAAAAATATGTAGAATGAGTCCAGCTCTGTGCTGCAACAACCTGATAGTTCCATGACTGTTGAGCATCACTTGGATGTACGAATAGTTGTACTGGATTGTTTTGGGGTCTGCACATTGCTCTGGTGAACTTTATGAATTTGCAGCCTCAGCATGAGCCATGTTCTCTCCAGCATGTATCATCACCTGCTATCAACTAAATAATGAGGCCAAAATCACCACTGACCAAGACTTACCAAGTTTCAAAATGTTCCATAATTCCAACAAAAAAATACCAGTAATATACTTTGCTTTTTATTTATTTATTTTTTTTAGGTTAAACTCAGGCTTAGTGATATAGTCTGTCAGCCAAATTTGACCTGCCACTTGTTCTTATAAATCAAGTTTTACTGAAACACAGCCATGCCTGTTCATTTCTGTGTTGTCTATGACTGATTTGTGTTACAACTGCAGAGCTGAACTGTTAAGACAGACTGTCTGGCTCATGAGAGCTAAAATATTTACTATCTGGCTGTCTACAGAAAATATTTGCTGACCCCTCATATAACCATTCCATTATCCACAACATGGAATAACTCTACCCTTTCAACCTACCCTAGAAAATTGAAAATATAACCATATGTCTATGGAAATCCCAGTAGAAATAAATTATGAGGACTGTTATAAGGGTGTCCTCCAGGTACCCCAACTTCTAGTCACTGTTCATCTGGACATATATGTGGCCTCAATAAACTTACTTCTGATCACCTACTCATGACAGAAATGGGTTTATTAAATTACATTTTAGTTTTAAGTCCTCACTTTTATTGCAGGGTCTGAACGGCAGTTATAAAATCTACTTTTTGCAGTCATTATAGGAGACTGTATGAAGCTCCACATGAGACATCTCCTCAAGAGCCAAGTGTTAGGAAAGCCTTTCCTCCCCTGAGGAACTAGGGGTGTTTTTTTTTTGTCTTTCTGACAACAAAAACTTTATAACTAACCATGGTTCCCTTTTCAATATGGCTGCCAGGATACTTTATGCCAAATTTGAGGTTAAGCCCAAGTGGATCCTTATGATTTGCATAATTATGAATTTTTCTTCCTCTGTTCTTGTCTCTCTACTCTTATTTATATTTTCCCTAGTCTTGATTTCTGTTTCTTATTTATCTTCAAACAATTTCATTATGTGTGTGTTTGCTGCCACAAATCCTCTTGAAGAAACAAGGCCTGGGGCAAATGAATAAAATAAGTTCCCTTTAAAGTCTTAACCCTAAAGTGTTGGAATCACTGAATTTTATCTTGGTCCTTTTTTAGCTAATAAGCTCTGGGAGGGCAAACCCTTATGTTCCTTGCTCACCATTTATTGATACAGCCTAGGACAAGCCCAGTACACAGTAGGGCCTCCACTGATACTTGTTGAGTGATTGTCATTACATGTCCCACAACTGGTATGAATGCTGCCAGAAGGGCCTCCTTCCACATTTTACAAGGCCAAGTGGAAACACACTCATATTCTCCACTGGTGAACTGGGGCTAACGTATTCGCTCTGAAGGTTAATTGTGAAGGACACTGTGTCTACTCATTCTTCATTTGTAGGGCAAAGGTCAGTTTCAGTTAAAAACAATGGAGTTGAACCATGGTAAGTTCTTTTCTGCAGCTGTGTGATCTTGTAAAAATTGTTAGCTAGCCCATTAACTGCAAAACTTAATACATACTGAAATCAGCCAGCGGTCTTTAAAAACAGTGGTACCTGGCTTTCACACAGACATGGTGATTGAGTTTGTATGGGGTGTGACTTGGGCATCAGTACTGTAAAAGCCCTCCAGGCAATTCTAATGTGTAGCCATATGTGGACACCAGACTAGTAGTCTTTTTTTCTCTGGGTCACCTACTTCATGTATCAAGCGACTGACTATCCTACATGTCAGTCTTAAGGAAGATGCCTTTATGAACTGAGGTTTCTGGCATCCACTACCAGCAAACTGGGGTCTTAGGAGGCCATACCACAGGGGCCTGATGAAACATCACGTTGCTGCTGAGTCCTGAAAGCCTCCTCCTAGTGCCTTGTCAGCAGCAGAAGCACCGGAAGCATCTCCTCTTGAGCATCTGACACTAACTTTTTAGCACGATTGCCTAAGGAATTCCTGAAGTACTGAAGGGATCCATGATACCACTGTTACCGCAGCAGCTATAGCAGCTGAAATTTCCATGATGACACAACAGCCACACTCAAAGAAGGGAGAAAGATGCCCTCCTCCACTAGAAGATAATGTTAATTACTGGGATGGGGCATTGCACTTCCAGCCTAGGGTGTTTTCCCCCTTGGAGTGACCATAGCTGTATGCTTCAGTGACCAGGGCAGGTTTTCCCACCTTACCTTTGTCCCAATGAAAAAGAATTGTTAAAGAGCCGCTCCACCCAGAAATCCTTCAATCTGCTTCCAGTTACCTCTATAGTCTTTCTTTTCCTCCCCATATCTGCCCCTTTTTGGTTTGCTCTTGGTGAAGAGTCAGTGTGGAAGTGATACAGGAATAACAACGATAGAGAGAGAACAGGACTAGAATTCTGGCTAGCTTTATCAGCCAGTGGTCTTGAGTAAGTCACTTAAGCTCTCCAACCTTTAGTTTCCTAAAAAGTGGATGAAAATAATACAGCCTGGCCTACTGGGCTGTTGTATCAGATCAGAAAATGTATGTGAGAAGTGCTTTAAAAATTACAAATCACTGCTGCTGTAAAGAGAATGTAAAGAGAATTCTTTTTCGTAGGTTAAAACTCTTAGTGAAAATGGTGCTGTGCTCTAATTTGTCCAACTTTACAGATTTTGCAAAAGACAGCTGTATAATGCGTAAATGGCAATGGTTTGTGGTGTAATGCTACATGTGCGTATATGTGTGTTAGTCACTCAGTCATGTCTGACTCTTTCACGACCCCATGGACTGCAACCCTCCAGGATCCTCTGTCCATGGGATTCTCCAGACAAGAATACTGGAGTGGGTTGCTATTCCCTTCTCCAGGGGATCTTCCCAACCCAGGGATCAAACCTGAGTCTCCTAGCAATGCTACATATGTATTTTTAAATTGGGCAGTTAAAATTAATTTTATTTTTAAAACTTTGCCATGTCCTCTGAAATCACTACTAAACACACAGATATGTTACCATTTATCTTCTTCATGCTTCCCACTGAGTGGCTTTTTGGCAAAAACAACAACAACAACAACAACAAAACTCTTTCCTGGTTGGCCAATTTTAGAATTTTAAGGTCCTGAAAGGAAGACCTTAGGGTAATCCAGGCCACTTTCTCCTTTTACTAAAAAAAGGGAGGTTAGAAAACTCGCTCAGGGTCACACAACCAGTAAATGGAGGAGCCAGGGCTTCAGCCTACCTTTTTCTTCCGACTCCAGGCTTGTAATCTTAGTTGAACCATATGAAACCACTGATAGCCATTCATTGCTTTCATGTGAAATATTTGAACAATATCTCCTGTGACTTTGTATGGTTCCCCAAAACTGGCACAGAGCTTTACGTAGAGTAGGTATCTGATAAATGTTTGATACATGAATTTTTTTTTTGAGCCCCTGTGTAAATCAATGCAGGGAAATCTGCAAGATGCTAAGTACAAGCAGAGCAGCCAGATGTGGGTTTGGAGACTCTGTGACATGTTGCAGCCAGGCGGGGAAGGAGGAACTGTACATTACCAACAGTTCTTTGGCAGCATCTGCCCTAGTCAAATACTGACTTAGGATGAATTCCAAGGGAACACAGCGTATGGCCCTGAAATCCATACAGTGTCACCTATCCCGCCTGTTGGCCACCCCAGGCATGTGAACCTGAAGACAGGGCAGGCTTGGAAGAGAGACTCTGCGAGACTGACTCACATGTTACTTCCCACAGGAAATCCCAGTGATTTATCTGGAAAGCTTCAAGGTGAAAATATCACTTTGTAACATCTGAGCCATATTTTGTAGAAGAAAGCATGCAGCCTAGAAAGCAGAAGATTTGGATTGGACAGACATTTCTTGCCATGAAAAAAATTACCTAGAATCACCCCATTTTTCTTTGTATAAGTCATAGAGTTAGCTGCGAGCATGAGTTCAATAGTGGCTGAGCTGGGGAGCTGCTAGTCCAATCCATGCCCTTATATAAATTACAGGCAGTGCCCCCTCTGGGTGGACAAATCACTCAGAAGCATCCTTCCTCTTGGCTGGTCTGGACTTCAGCTTCTCCTCCCCAGTTAGGCCCCTGCCTTTGTGCGGTGCACTGACCACACAGCTGTACCCAGCTGCCCTACCTACCCTTGGGAGCAAATCTCATCTAGACTTTTAAATAAACAACCAGCACTCTTGGAAACCAACAACTGCAAATGCTTATCTAGAAAAAAACCAAGGTCAAATGGCTTCTTAAGTACACTTTTAAAACACCTACCCAGCAAAAATCACATTAGTGATGAGAAGCCTACTTGGAAACTGAAGACTGACAAGCTAGTCCTCATCCAGATTTCAACTCTCAAGTTTGGAACAATGGACCTAGGTCATACACATTCCATCTCCCTGTGTCTTTAGCCAAGATGGCTGCTGATATCTGCTCACTCAACACCAGGCCTGGTTCTGGGATATTTTGGATTCAGACATACTCTACCCAGACAACAGGGGTAGTTTCCTCCCTCAGTTCCTGTGATAGGTTGCAGCTTTTTCCTTTAATAGTTAATTTTCCTGGGGACGGCTGCCCTCCTGACTATACACACACATTAGTACTTCAGTAGGAATTTACTGGGATGCTATTCCAGAATGCTTAGATTCTTATCACACATCTTAGCAGGTTTCTATCAATACTACCAACATTTTAGAAGATAGTCCTAAAGCAATCAATTATGTCAGGAAAAGGTAATTCATTACAACAAAACCCAAATGAATCAGAAGGAGGGGAGTCAGAACTTCTCAACTAACCAAAAATAGTCTCTCTCTTTCCGAATCAGCCAACAGGTCATTACAAAGCACTGAATACATGTTCGGTGATTGGAAGGCAAACAGGCAAAATCAAGGAAAAGTACCCATCAGGAAAAACAATTTTTAATCCAAAATCTTCAAAGTATCTACCAAGAGGCCCAATTGTCTTTATTGCCCACAACTACAGTGCTGTAGAATGAGCACTGCGGTTGGAATCGTAATCACAGCCATTGTAACATCCCACTGGGAACGTGACAGCACATGGGAAACTCAGCTCTTTCTCTGGAAAGCTAAACAACAGTGTAAGTACAGCTGATGGGAGAAAAACATGTACAGTAGTCTGATAAGACAGTTTCACCTGAGCCAGCCGCCATCCACTCTTCAGGGCACAGCTTAAATATCACCTTCCCATGCAGAGCTTTCCAGAGCCCCAGTCTAGGTTCGTTCCTTCTGCTGTGCTGTGCTTAATTGCTCAGTCGTGTCTGACTCTTTGTGACTCCATGACTAGCCTGCCAGGCTCCTCTGTTCATGGGGATTCTCCAAGAAAGAATACTTGAGTGCCCTCCTTCAAGAGATCTTCCCAACCCTGGGATTGAACCCAGGTCTCCCACACTTCAGGCGGAGTCTTTCCTGTCTGAGCCACCAAGGAAGCCCTCCTTCTGCTATGCACTTCCCAATAAGTGATTTCTCTGTAATGCTCTTCAATAAACCTTGTAGTCATCGCAAGTTTAATGGCAGTCTGTCTTTCCTGCTAGCAAGTCCTATGTGCTGCTATATCCTCAATGCCCAGCAAGCTGATTGGCACGCAGTAGGTATCTGAAAACTAGTCATTCAATGGAGTCAGACACAAATCACGCAAACTTCTACAACCTTCACCATGCTGTATTAAGGTAGGAAAGAAACATATATTTATTAAGAGGAATTTTTTAATCAACCACAACTTGTAACAGCATAAGGATTTCCTTTTTTTTTTTTAATTTAATTTAATTTTTGGCTGTGCCATGTAGCATGTGGGATCTTAGTTCCATGATGAGGGATCAAACCTGCAACCTCTGCATTAGAAATGCAGAGTTTTAACCACTGGACCACCAGGGAAGCCCAGAAAAAGGGTTTGATAACCCAGATTTGATCACAGTATATATGTAATGATAACACTTTACTCCCTAAACATGTGTGTCACTTGACACAGGAGGACCATTAATGGGTTCTAACATTCAGATTTAACTAAATCTATAGGTGGGATAATAAGTCTGACTGAAGTGATATGCTCAATTCTGCTTCTAGGTGTGCAAACCACACTCCAGCAAATGCCATGTTATAGGACAAGGGCTGTTAATATGACGGCCTCTTAGTTGGTTCATTGATTGGAACATAATAAAAGTTTAAGCTTGAAGTTAAAGGCTGACCAGTTAACTCTGAATAGACAGCCCCTCCAGAGCCCTAGATTTTTCAGCTGACACTGTTCAGTTGCCTTCATGTGAGGCTGCCAGAAACGAGGCCTCAGTAAACCTCTGTATCTGTTGACCAGGAGTTGGCAATACCATGGTATATATTAAAGCACCACATGTCAGACTAAAATGTGATTTCAAGATTGCCAATTTGCTATCTTTATTATTTCTAAACACTGAAATTAAAAAGTACAGACACCTCCCTGCATATTAAAATAACATTAAAAGCAAATTAACTTTAGAATCAGTCTTCAAAGTGTACTTTTTCTCTGAACTAATTTCAAATGGCTCTTTTTTCCAGGTTGAGGATGACATCAAAATGTTTCCACACAGCTTGCATAACTTGAAGAGGTATTAATAAGTTCAGAGTTAGTCTGACATAATCAAATTGGATTTGGTTTTCCACATCAGCTAACTGGTATGCATTTATTTACATCACTTTTTTTTTTTTTTAATATCAGCTGAACTTCTACTTGCAAATTACTTCAGCACTCATAGAATTTAATGATTTTGATCTTGGTAAACAGAAATATGGGAGCTGGATGAGTCATAAAGAGAGACTCAGTTGGTTAAATTTTGCTCCTGAAGTATCAAGGTTTCTCATTTCAAAGCTAATTTTCAAATTACAGGTCATAGCTCTGGATTGATGCCCATTCTGGTGGCAATATGCCTTCACTCGGTGCTGGTACCATTTGTCAAGTTGTCTTTCTTTCACAGAACTGGAATCGGAGCACCCCTTCTCCCAGAGCCAGGAGAGTCTCATAGTTGGGGGTATAAGGAGGGGACGAGGAAGGACAATGGTAAGAGAAAATCTGGGTATCCATAATGTCCACCCCGGATAGTGACTGTTGAGAGAAGAGAGAATGTGCCAAACACCATGGAAAATCTTGATATTTGCATAATGAATCCATCCTTGAGAAAAGACTGGGCCACCCTTTATGCAACTATTAATCAACAACTATACCCCTATTCTCAGAGAAGGCAATGGCACCTGGAAAATCCTATGGACGGAGGAGCCTGGTGGGCTGCAGTCCATGGGGTTGCTAGAGTCGGACATGACTGAGCGACTTCACTTTCACTTTTCACTTTCATGCATTGGAGAAGGAAATGGCAACCCACTCCAGTGTTCTTGCCTGGAGAATCCTAGGGACGGGGAAGCCTAGTGGGCTGCCGTCTATGGGGTCGCACAGAGTCGGACACGACTGAAGCGACTTAGCAGCAGCAGCATACCCCTATTCTTAGAGTAGCTAGCTATTGGCTACTTTTTCCACTTGCATTTGAAGAAACCAACATCTTTCATTCATGTTACTAGATTTTACCAACCAGAAAATAACCAGTGACATATCCTCTTGGGACCACAAAGGATGAGCTTCTATTGTTGAACCACACCTCATTCAATTGCTATTTCTAAATCAGAATCTCTCTTGGGTCCTGTTAGTGGAAAGCACACATCAACTTTTCTCTTGGTGCCCACAGTCACAAAAATATCAGACACTCAGAGGCAGCCATAATAAATTCCATGAGATTTGACAGGCCAAGTAAGGCCAGTGAAGTCCCTGGGAATTCGTGTGAGGGGTTTCCTTCTTGCTCCTTTTTTTTTTTTTTTTTTTTTTTTTTTCCAATTTGCTTGTGCCAGGATCTTTTAGTTGTAGCATTCGGGGTTTAGTTCCCTGACTGGGAATTGAACTCAGGCCCCCTGCACTGGGAATGCAGAGTCTTAGCCACTGGATCACCAGGGAAGTCCCTCCTTCTTGCTCCCTGAGGCTCACAGGCAGGACAGACTTTGCTGAACTTTTTCATAGCAGTGGAGTGGACAGGGGTGGGGGATGGGGGAGTGGCTTATCACCAGAACAGGATTTTAATTTCATTTTCGATGGAGAAACATTTCTTCTTTATCTCTAGAGATACATGTGAAACAACTTTATTTTCCCACGGTCTGTTCCCTAACTCTGACCTCAAATGAAGGACAAAAAGGAAACAGAGCTGCCTTAAAAATCCTTTTTCTTTTTAAAGCGAAGTGTGTGTGACAGAGGACAGAGGATGTTGGGGGAAGCAGAGAAATGCGAGTTTGAATCAATTCACAGATAACACAGAAACTGAGGGGCTTTCCCATGTCTTCACGTGACACCCTGCCAAGCTCTATGTTGTTGAATTCTTTCCCCTGCTTTTCTTATCACAGACAGAGAAGCCTGGCAGGCTACATAGGGTCACAAAGAGTCGGACACAACTGAAGCAACTTAGCACGCATGTATAGTTCATTAAATGCCCAAATCTTGCTTTCCCAAGGATGTTCTTTTAATATAACTTATTTAAGTTAATCATTTATTAATGTGTATTATATACTAGGACTTTATATGTATTATCTGATTGAATTCTCCCAATGGCTGTGTGAGGCAGCCACAATTACTATTCCTATTTCCACAGACAAGAGAGAAAGGCACAGGGAAGTTGAGTAACTTGACTGAGATCACCCAGCCAGCACATGGCATCAACTGCACAAGTCTATGTACTACAAACCACTGAACTGTACACTTTAAATGGGTGAATTGCACGTTATGTGAATTATTTATCTCAGTGAAGCTGTTATAAAATTATATTTAAAAACTGCACCACTAGGTTTAGGAGATGTAAGCTATTATATACAGAATGGATAATAACAAGATCCTACTGTATAGCACAAAGAACTATATTCAGTATCCTATGATAAATCATCATGGAAAAGAATATTTTAAAAAAGAATGTACATGTGTGTATAAATGAATCAATTTGCTGTATAGCAGAAATTAATACAACATTGCAAATCAACTATACTTCAGTAAAAAACTGCACCATGAGAAAAACCAATTATATACATTTGGTAGGCTCTCAAGAAATATGGTTTTTCCAGTAGTCATGTATGGATATGAGAGCTGGACTATAAAGAGAGCTGAGCACCAAAGAATTGATGCTTTTGAACTGTGGTGTTGGAGAAGACTCTTGAGAGTCCCTTGGACTGCAAAGAGATTCAACCAGTCCATCCTAAACGAAATCAGTCCTGAATATTCATTGGAAGGACTGATGCTGAAGCTGAAACTCCAATACTTTGGCTACCTGATGCAAAGAACTGACTCATGTGAAAAGACCCTGATGCTGGGAAAGATTGAAGGCGGGAGGAGAAGGGGATGACAGAAGATGAGATGATTGGATGGCATCACCGACTCAATGGACATGAGTTTGAGTAAACTCTGGGAGTTGGTGATGGACAGGGAGACCTGGAATGCTCCAGTCCATGGGGTCACAAAGAGTCGGACATGACTGAGTGACTAAACTGACTGAACTGACAAAAAGTATCTATTGAATAAATGCACCAAAGCATTTTATTTTATAGCTATTTTAAAATAATACCAGTTTATTTAAATTCAAATATGTCTTTTAGGAATGGATAGTGGAGAAGGCGATGGCACCCCACTCCAGTACTCTTGCCTGGAAAATCCCATGGACGGAGGAGCCTAGGTAGGCTGCAGTCCATGGGGTCGCGAAGAGTCGGACATGACTGAGCAACTTTGCTTTCACTTTTCACTTTCATGCATTGGAGAAGGAAATGGCAACCCACTCCAGTGTTCTTGCCTGTAGAGTCCCTGGTGGGCTGCCGTCTATGGGGTCACACAGAGTCGGACACAACTGAAGTGATTTAGCAGCAGCAGCAGTGTATTTTGCAACCATGCCTCAATTTCCCCAGCCTCAATTGTCCCCAGAAGTGAATGCTGATAATACTGACATCCCAGGAATTCTGAGACATAGGCCTTGGGAGTGAAAGCTTAGCAATGGCCCCACCTGTGGAGGAATTTCCCCTGTGTGCCAACAGGACCATCTGTGGTGAAAGAACCATCTATGATTTGCTGACAACAGGTATGAATCTGTGTGTAAACTGATCTCCCAAAATCCCCAGTGAGTCCAACCCAGACCTGCAGGAAGCTCCAGTGTGAGTCTGGGACACCAGCTGATGAAGGCATCACTTGGGTCCTAGAATCTGGGAAGATGAACAACCACCCTTCCTTCATTACTAGAGAAACTCCCAAGAGCAGGTTCTGATAGTATTTATGGTCACCTTTGAGCTCATATGAAAGTGAAAGTGAAGTCACTGAGTCATGTCCAACTCTTTGCAACCCCATGGACTGTAGCCCACCAGGCTCCTCCATCAATGGAATTTTCCAGGCAAGAGTACTGGAGTGGGTTGCCATTTCCTTCTCCAGGGGATCTTCCTGACCCAGGGATTGAACCCAAGTCTCCTGCATTGCAGGCAGACGCTTTACCATCTGAGCCACTAGGGAACCCCAGAGAAAGAATATGGAAAAAAAATCAATAAATTCTAGAGTAAAAACGGAAACCAATATTCAGGCTTGAAGGGGAGGGACATGGAATAAATCAAAGGCCACATTTGAGATCCAGTTGAAGAATTAGCCTGATATGAAAGATTAAAGAGGAGTCAAGAAAAAAAGCACCCAAATGCTGAGGCCACTGAGGAAGAAATAAAGCAGAGTGTTAGTAGATTTAACAGCAAAACAAATGAGCTCGAGCTCTGCATAAGGAGATCAAGTTTAGAACCTACCAATGACTAGACAATCCCTTCAAGGAACGGTTTTTAAGACTGCCTCATCGGGGAAGAAAAAACCTCTCAGGAATACTTTAGAAAGCATGTATTTTACCACTCTTGAGTTCTATGCAACAACAACAAAATGAGTCTTAGATTAGGGAAGTTTGTTCTGAGGACTCTGTATGAAATAGAAGTGAGAATATGATACAAAACTGGAACAGAATTTTATCTGAGCCATGGAGGTTCAAGGATGTGCTGAGCTCCTGGCTTCACATCTCCAGGACTCACTGGTATTATTTTAGAGAGAATTCATCCAGTCTACAAGAAAGCATTCTTGTGCAAAACAAATCATAGCCATGAAAGATGCATGGTGCACTCCCTGTGTAAAGGCTAGGAGTTTTTGTATATGTTATTTCATTCTATTTCTAAAACAACTCTGTGACACAGATGTTTTACAGATGAGAAAGAAACCAGAGACCAAAGAAACCTAACAACTCTTCCAACTAGTAAGTGGCGGGAGCAGGATTCAATTCTGGGTCTTCAAACTTCTTCATGACTAGTTTTTCCACTATCCTACACCTTTCTAAAGTAAGACTGTGATGAATTTGTCCAGCTATGGAAGGCCTTCTAGAATGAAAGACTGACATTTTGACAGAGATGAAAGATCACTGTAAAACTAAAGCAGACTAGACTGAGAATACAACAGAGTATTCTCAGAATACAGAGTAACAGGAGGGCACTAGGCTTTGGAACATCAGCAAGTCAGAGGACCCTAGGACAAGGACTAGGTATAAAACACCAGTCAAAGTAAAAACAGCAATATCTACCATTATATCTAGTCCCCTCAAACTACAGCATCTGATTTATTTTGTTGTCTGTAGTTGATAAAGCATGTATAAGAAGGTAAGAACTGGGGGATTTTATAATGGAACTTTTCTTAACATTACCCAGAATGTCTTATTCAGACTATAAATGATAAAATATGTTCCCAGAGTGACCAACATTGCCAAAATCGAGAATAAAAATAATTGTAATCGCTTTCCATGTCTCTTACACTATTCACAGAGATGAGATCACAGAAGAAATTGTGGTCGATTTTGCCACTTATCTTTCATGATACTTCTCAACCATAGATCTTCTTTTTGGGTTTGTGGGGCAAATTTTCTAATTTTTTCTTCCCCTATCAGGAGCAACAAACCCATCTGGCTAAGCTCCCTTCATTCCTCAAAGACGTAAGGTAATAAAAGGTGAAACATCCCTGCACCTGCGGGTCCCAAAGAAAAGGCTTCTGTTGTTCTTGGAAACTTTTCTTAATCTGTCACCCATCATGGCCGCTACATAGAGAGACTCAGGCTGCAAGTATTTCAGGAAGAAATGTTGAGTCTACATCTATTCATGGTGTTGAGGCCTATCAGTTACCAGGTGGAAAGAAGACTGGACAGAGAGCCAGGGCCCTGTGTTCTAATCCACCCACTGCCATTAAGTAGGTAGGTAATCTTCACCAAGGGCTTTCTGCTGGCTACAGGGCTCTCATTTATAAAATGAAGGGATCACAGTAGACTGTCCCTGAAGACCTCTCCAGTTGTAGGACATTTTGCATTTCCCCCGGCCTCTCATCATTTGATAACCTGTTCTGGCAATGTCCTAGCAAGTACCTGTTTCTTGGTCACGGTGCCATCCACAGGGTCCATGTATTCAAAGCTGTCTGTCTTCGCCACACTGTACACATGGCTCCCCACAGCAAACTGCTGGCCGATGAAGGACTTATCTGTGAGCAAGGCCTCCAGGTCCCTCATGATGTAATAGGTCGTCTTGGGCTCTAATCCCTCATAGTCAAACCTGGTGAGGGGGACAGGACAAAGGCTAAAGACAAATCTAATCAGAGAAACAGCAGCCAGGAGGGCCTCTCAAGTTGTCTAATCACTGGTTTTGTTTCCATGGAAGAACAGCACAGAAAAGCACCCACAGCTAGTCAACCTCTTCCCCTGGTCCCTCACTCATTTCCCACACAGCAACAGCAGCATCCTGTAAACATTAAATCATGGCCATCCTTTCCTTTGAATCCCTCCAAAAGTGCCCATCATCTTGAGATTAAGATTTAAAACACTATGTTAAAAAAGAGTTATGTTATTCATTCTAGGTTTAGTATTTTGAAATAAAGGTGGAGTTATGATTTATACAGAAAAAAAAAAAAAAAAGATTTAAAACACTAACCACAGTCTATAAAGTACCGTGGGATACGACATGCCCACCTCCTTGACTTGGCTATGTCTCACTCTGGCCCTTGTTCACTATGCTCCAGCCATACAGGCCTCCTCTCCAGTCCTCAAAGATGCTCCACCCTCTGGGCCTCTGCTCTTGCTGCTTCCTCTCCCTGGTACAGTCTTCTCCAGGCTATTCCAATAGCTGATGCATTTCCTTCCTTCAATTTTCAAATTTACTGTCACCCCTAGAAACACTTTCTCTGACAAGACATCTAAGGCACCTCCCCTCTCTCTCTCCCCGTCGCTCATCATCCTTTACATCTTCTTTTGGTAGTTACCCCAATCTGTATTTGCTTTGTTTATATATTAATTTACTTATTTCTTGTCTTTGCTCATGAGAACTGTAAGCTCCAGGAGGGCAGAGATCTACTCTGTTTTGTTCTCTCTGTTGCTTCTGATAAGTAGTGGGTTTTGTAAGCACTGGAATGAATACGGGAGGAGGTGAAGGCAGAAAGGGAGGAGAGAGAGGAATCAAGGCAGGGAAGAGAGATGGGGAAGGGAACTCAATGTACCATAAAATTCTCTTGGAAACTTGGAAGATAAATTAGAATTGTTCCATTAAAAAAAAAAAAAAAAGGTCCTCCTAGCCAAGAACATCACATAGAACAATGGGGCTGGGAGGTGATTAGAGGGGGAAAAAAGACTAAAAATAACACCTATCTCATTTGTTGTTGCTGGGTTTAAATAGGATAATACATACCAAGTAGTTGGCACAATGCCAGACACTGGTGCTTAAAGCTCTTACTTTTATTCTTAGTCACTATCATGAAGAAACTATAGGGTCTTTCCCAGTGTCAGATGGGTTTGACCAAGTCCTAATGGCATACTAAGGGAGGTCTGTTTAAGAAGGAAACCCTAGGAGGGGCAGCTGTGCTCAAGTGGTGGGATCTCAAATTTGGGCCCTCTTTAACACAGGAAAGGTGAGTTCTCAGAGTGAACTAAAGAAGGAAGATCTGAATAGTTGACAGTTTTTCTCCACCCAAGATCTTTTGAGACTTCAGTAAACATCAGGTTATTGACCAACATGGACTGATACCATGTCTAACAATGGGTCCCCTGCACCTACATCCCCTCCTTCTTCTATTCTCTCCCTCCTACAGAAGGTGTGTCCTCCCAGCCTGAGAACAAAATAACAGGGAACGCTCTCAGAGCATTCTTTCTCAGCTTGCGCTCTAAGCCTAGATTCTTTTTATCAGTAGTTTGTTGGGAAGGTAAAGACCCAGCCAAGCAGAAAAGGGCATGAGGATGGGATAAGAGGCTCTAGGAGGAGATAGAGAGGCTCTGAAAGAGTCTGAGAAGTTGAGCAAACACACGAATGTGACAGGTCACGCTCAGCCATGGCTGAGATCATCAGACCAGCTGCCCCAACACTCGTCTTCTTACACGAGCAAGTTCTGCCACAACTTCACCTCACTCCCCCAAACAAGCCCTTCTGACCATCACCACTACCAACACATGTTCAAGGAAAGAAATTTTACAATGCAGAATTCTTTCTGGGGTCCACTCATACAGGGAAAATCATCTAGGTTCTTCAGGCTCAGTGCCAGTTAAACCAAATTTGATTGTCTTCTGCCCACTAAGAAAACAGGCTATAAACAGTTCTCCTTCACAAGCATTGCGACCTACCTTTCCCAGAGGCTGGAGGAAGTGTTTGCTTTCATTTTACCTACTCCCTCCTCCCTTTTTCTTTATCTCTGTGATCTCTTTGGACAGAAACCTGAATCATAATTGAATGCCCTACAAGAATTTATATCTCCACTGCATTATATTCTCTAATATGGTATTTGTTATGAAAAAAGTAATTATCATGTAAGCTCTTGGCCAGAAAAAAATGAACTGTATTATAAATACACTTATCATAACACCATGTCTTCAAAATGCTGGCAGAAAGCTAGATAATCATTCCACAAATTATGAGGAACACATCCCTGACTCAAAGTGCTTTCGCTAAGCCAGAGGTTGGCAATCAAAATTTATTTGATCAGGTTGGATTTTATGGCACAGCTTCAGACAATAAAAGGATTTTCTGTGCCAACTGGCCCCTCTGGTATGCCAAAAAAGCCCATAAGAATCAGGATTTGGGGCAGCTGTTAGAAATACTAGTGAATAAAACAAGTTCCTACCTGCCTTTACAGTTTTTATTTTATAATACAATGAATAATTCGAGATGATTTGCAGGCTGTCACATCCTTAGCCTTCTTAACTAGATAGGAACCAAGAATGTGAGGCTGTCTCCATTTCCCAGAGCACAGCAGGCTCTTTGATTTTAATGAGTAATATCGCAAGCCTCCTTATTCTCTGATGTTTATCTAAGTAAAAGACCTCTTAAGAGAAGAAACAATCACCTTATAAGGGAAGTCTAAAGCTTTCTTTCTGTCCCTTAAGCTCTTGAAATGCAACCAAACCTCCAAGTAGTTAACTATTCATAAGCAAAGTAAATGAGGTACAGTGTCTGTTTTTAATACACTGAGAGCTGCTGAGACTACCCAAAGATTATCTGCCGTAATTCCACAGCCTTACAGTTAACATCTTTTAAGACCACTGCTCCTCCTAAACCATGGTTTGGTACTATGTATACACGAATAGCATCTCTAGGTACACATATCTAGCTGGCAGCCACAAGCCAAAGACTGCCCCCCTTGCTTCCTTCAACAACAGGAAGGTAGCTGAGACTCCCCACCCACTAATAGTCACTCTGTGGACCGTTAGTGGGGAGGCAAGACAAAGGATGGTAGGGAGAGGATTACAAAAAGCACCCTGACCTGTGGCAGCTTCTGTCTCTTCCCCCATTTCCTTGATAAGCATGGGTGGAAAACCAACAAGAAAAACCCCTGGTCTGACTGTACAACTTTTAATGGCCGCCAGAGGACCTTTCAAGGGTCTACAGTTCAAATTTCATCTCAGGATGGCTGCCCACTGCATAGGCACTGATGAAAAGATTACAGACAGGTGTCACCAGAGGTAGGGAAGAAGGTTGTATCCTCTAATTTGGTACTACCTTGATAGCACCCCCAACCACCTCTCAGGGGTTATGTGGCTCTAGCCTCTGTATTCCTCAGATCTCCCTGACAGATGCTACCTTTGTAAGATTCTGGCCCCCGCCTTTTTTTTTTTAACTTTTCTAAAAGGAATTTCCTAAGGTGCATATGGAGACCCTTAGCCTTCTCACCTGCAGTAGTAGTGGCGGCCGAACCTGGCCCAGTGGCCTCGGACAATCTCCTCCACGCTCTGCTTCCGGGCAGCAATAATGGAGAGCCAGACCAAGACAGCCCAGAGGCCATCCTTCTCCCGGAGGTGATCAGAGCCTATGCGAGAAAGAAACATCATTCTGAAGACTTTCTCATGGGGGAAAAGTTAAAGCTAAATGAACTATTAAGACAGTTAGAACTTGAGTGTTATATTGAAATGATAGCATATATATTGATATTTATCTATTGTGTTAAATATATATCCCATAATATACTTGTGTTTCCAAAAATATGAAAGTGAAATTTCCAAAAATATGAAGTGAAATTCAAATAACATCAGTTCAGTTCAGTTCAGTCACTCAGTCGTGTCCAACTCTTTGCGACCCCATGAATAACCCAGCACGCCAGGCCTCCCTGTCCATCACCAACTCCCGGAGTTCACTCAGACTCACGTCCATCAAGTCAGGGATGCCATCCAGCCATCTCATCCTCTGTTGTCCCCTTCTCCTCCTGCCCCCAATCCCTCCCAGCATCAAATAACATAAATAATATCAAAAAAGAAAACCCTGGAAATTGTTGAAAGGATCAGAGAGCCAAGCTGATGTCACATTTGACTAATGGTATTGTTCATTCAGCAAATACTTGGTGATCCTTAGACTACACCAAGCATTGAGTGAGGTGATAGGGATCCAGCAGTGAATAAGACAGCTCTTTATTCATAAAGCTGGAGTTCAAGTAGGCAGGGACAAGCAACAGAAAAGTAGACAAAAGAACAAGATAAATCAAACAAGCACAAGGACAGTGAAAAAAATTAAACTGGGTGATGCTGCCACAGAGCATGACATCAGCAAAGGCTGCTTTATTAGAGCAGCACGGCTTTCCTAGAGCAGGTTGAATGGCACCCTATGTTCCCCCTGCCAAAGATATGCCACTGCTCCCTGTGGCCCGCCACGAACCTGTGAAGGTAAGCTTGTTTGGGAAAACAGCCCTGCCAATACAATTAAGGATGCTTAGATGAGATCAGCCTGGATTATCCAGGTAGGCCCTAAATTCAATGACAAGTGTTCTTAGAAGAAAAGACTGGGGAGAAATACAAAATAGTAGTTTATGTGAAGACTAAGGCAGAGAGTGGAGTGGAGTTCAGTTCAGTTCAGTCGCTCAATCATGTCCCACTCTTTGCGACCCCAGGGACTGCAGCCCGCCAGGCCTCCCTGTCCATCATCAACTCCCAGAGTTTACTCAAACTCATGTCCATTGAGTCGGTGATGCCATCCAACCATCTCATTCTCTGTTGTCCCCTTCTCCTCCTGCCTTCAATCTTTCCCAGCATCAGGATGTTTTCCAAGGAATCAGTTCTTCGCATCAAGTGGCTAAAATATTGGAGTTTCAGCTTCAGCATCAGTCCTTCCAATAAATATTCAGGACTGATTTCCTTTAGGATGGACTGATTGGATCTCCTTGCAGTCCAAGGGACTCTCAAGAGTCTTCTCCAGCACCACAGTTCAAAAGCATCGATTCTTCAGCGCTCAGCTTTCTTTACAGTCCAACTCTCACATCCATACAGGACTACTGGAAAAACCATAGCTTTGACTAGACGGACCTTTGTTGGCAAAGTAATGTCTCTGCTTTTTAATATGCTGTCTAGGTTGGTCATAGTTTTTCTTCTAAGGAGCAAGCGTCTTTTAATTTCATGGCTGCAGTCACCATCTGCAGTGATTTTGGAGCCCCCCAAAATAAAGTCTCTCACTGTTTCCACTGTTTCTCCATCTATTTGCCATAAAGTGATGGGACCAGATGCCATGATCTTAGTTTTCTTAATTTTAAGTCTTACCACCTTTTTCATTGAGAGTGGAGTTATGCTGCTATAAACCAAGGAATGGATGGAGCCACTAGAAACTGAAAGAGGCAAGAAAAGATTTTCCCCTCCAGCCTTCAGAGGAAGCATGGCTCTACCAAAACCTTAATTTGAGACTCTTGGCCTCCAGAATGATAAGAAAATAAATTCCTGTTGTTCTAAGCCACCCCGTTTTGGGTAAATTTTTGTGGCAGCCTTAGGAAACAAATACAGGGAGTCAGGGTTAGCCCCACAGGGGTGATGACATCTGATCTAATACCTGAGAAGAGTCAGCCCTGCAGAGATCTCGGGACAAAGTGTTCCATGCTGAGGGACAGCAGTCCTGAGGCAGGAAGGAACTGGGAAGCTTATTCCTACAACTATTTACAGAGGTAGCTTGTATTGAGGCATTCACACAATGAAGCATGCAGGCTAAACACGTAGCTTCTTGTGCAAAAAGAACCCAGAGGAATGTGCTGCAGGCTCATTTAAGTATCTGTCTATTGGCCAATTGTAAGGTCTTCTGGAAGTGAATAAAGTCCTAAACACAAAGGAATGTGTTGTAGTGTAAGAAAGATGGTTCAATGGGAAAGGCATGAGGAGGGTTTTGGAATCAGGGTTTAAAATCAAACTTTGCTACTTCTCAGGTGTGTGAGAAGTTACTGCAAAATTGTTAACCTGAGTCTAGGGTTCTCATTTGTAAAATGGGGACACCATGGCCCATCTTGAGGGGTTGTCATATGAATTTAATCAAGTTCAGAGGGAAGGCTCTGGAGTCAGATTGTTTGAAGTTCAAATTCTGGCTCAGCCACTGACCTTTGTGTGACTTGCTGGCCTCATCTCTAACACAGGGAAAGAACAACCCTTACCCCATGGGTTACTATCAAGAGGAAGTGACTAGATTATGCCTAGGTATTAAGGTGAATGACTGGGTTACCATAAGTGGTGGTGGTGGTGGTTGTTGTTCTTATTGGTAATTCACATAAAGCACCAACATGGTGCTGATTCAATACACACTTTGAGACCGAGTGTTCTCAGTTATTCACATACTTTTTATCCTCTGACTTTAGCAAACAGCAATGTCTTAAGAAAGAACTATGGACCGAGGTTCATAACACTATACAGGAGGTGGTAACCAAAACCACCCCCAAGAAAAAGAAACGCAAGAAAGGAAAGTGGTTGTCTGAGGAGACCTTACAAATAGCCGAGAAAAGAAGAGAAGTGAAAGGTAAAGGAGAAAGGCAAAGATATTCCCAACTGAATGTAGAGTTCCAGAGAATAGCAAGGAAAGATAAGAAAGCCTTTTTTAAATGAACAATGCAAAGAAGTAGAGGGAAACAGTAGAATGGGAAAGACAAGAGATCTCTTTAAGAAAACTGGAGACACCAAGGGAACATTTTATGCAACGACAGGCACAATAAAGGACAAAAACAGCAAGGGCCTAACAGAAGCGGAAGATATTAAGAAGAGGTGGCAAGAACACACAGAACTGTACAAAAGCTTGTACTGACCTAGATAACCATGATGGTGTGGTCACTCACCTAGAGCCAGACATTCTGGAGTGTGAAGTCAAGTGGGCCTTAGGAAGCATCACTACAAACAAAGCTAGTGGAGGTAATGGAATTCCAGGTGAGCTATTTCAAATCCCAAAAGATAATGCTGTTAAAGCGCTACACCCATTATGCCAGCAAATTTGGAAAACTCAGCAGTGGCCACAGGACTGGAAAAGGTCAGTTTTCACTTCAGTCCCAAAGAAAGAAAATGGCAAAGAATGTTCAAATTACTGTACAAACGCACTCATTTCACATGCTAGCAAGATTATATTCAAAATCCTTTGAGCTAGGCTTCAGTAGTATGTGGATCAAGAGTTTCCATGTGTACAAGGTCAATTTAGAAAAGGCAGAGGTACCAGAGATCAAATTGTCAACATATACTGGATCATAAAAAAAGCAAGGGAATTAAAAAAAAAAAAAATCTACTTTTGCTTCACTGACTACTCTAAAGCCTTTGACTGTGTGGATCACAACAAACTGTAGAGAAAATTCTTAAAGAGATGGGAATACCAGAGCACATTATCTGCCTCCTGAGAAACCTGTATGCAGGACAAGAAGCAACAGTCAGAACTGGACATGGAACAACAAACAAGTTCAAAACTGGGAAAGGAGCATGGCAAGGCTGTATATTGTCACCCTGCTTATTTAACTTCTGTGCAGAATATGTCATGTGAAATGCTGTATGGATGACTCACAGGCTGGAATCAAGATTACCAGGAGAAATATCAACAACTTCAGATATGCTGCTGATACCACTCTAATGGCAGAAAATGAAGTAAAGGAAGTAAAGATCCTCTTGATGAAGGTGAAAGAGGAGAGTGAAAAAGCTGGCTTAAAACTCAACATTCAAGAAACAAAGGTCATGGCATCCAGTCTCATCACTTCATGGCAAATAGATGGGGAAAAAGTGGAAACGGTGGCAGATTTCATATTCTTGGGCTTCAAAATCACTATGGACAATGAATACAGCCATGAAATAAAAAGATGCTTGCTCCTTGGAAGAAAAGCTATGGCAAACCTAGATAGTGTATTAAAATGCAGAGACATCACTTTGCCTACAAAGGTCAATATAGTTAAAGCTATGATTTTTCCCATAGTCACATATGGATGTGTGAGAGCTGGACCATAAAGAGGGCTGAGAGCTGGATTATAAGGAAGACTGAGTGCTGAAGAACTGGTGTTTTCAAACTGTGGTACTAGAGAAGACTCTCAGGAGTCCCTTGGACATCAAGGAGATTAAACTAGTCAATCATAAAGGAAATCAACCCTGAATATTCATGGAAGGATTGATGCTAAAGCTGAAGCTCCAATACTTTGGCCACCTGATACAATGGACCAACACATTGGAAAAGACCCTGATGCTGGCAAAGATTGTGGGCAAGAGGAGAAAGGGGCGATAGAGGATGAGATGGTTGAATGGCATCACTGACTCAATGGACATGAATTTGAGCGAACTCAAGAAGATAGTGAAGGACAGGAAGCCTGGAGTGCTGCAGTTCATGGGGTTGCAAAGAGTGGAACACAACTTAGCGACTGAACAACAACAAGAAAGGGGACGAGGATCATGGGGTGGATCATTTCTTCCTTCAACAGAGTAATGAGAATGGGTACTTGGGTTTCAGAGTTATGAAACATAACTCAGAAAGGAAGACCCAATGACATCGAGCTGTTTAAACTTTGAAGACAGGCTGAAATAATACCTTAGTTAAGCTAGACATCTTTGAGAACTTCTCACCAAAGCTATGAATCATTTATACTTCTTGTTACATTTGCGATGTTAAATGTTTTTCCTCAAAAAAGGAAAATATACAACCTTGAGAGGGCAATGAAAATACTTAAAAGGAGAAATGATCAAGTCTTTGGCTCCTCCATACACCGATCAATGGTCTGCTAGTGACACTTTTAGATGTCTGGTTGTCATTGCCTCTAGCCTGAGAAGACTTTGGACTTTTAATTATCACAGCATGGAGTGACTCTAGTCCCATCCAAGGAACTGTGCACACTGCTACAAAAATGGAAGAAATTTAGGAGATGCTGGGTTAGCTCCATGGCCTAGTGCCAAAAAAACAAGTCTAGGAAGCCCTGCCCAGTGGGATAACTTCAAAATCCTTTGTCCTTTTATAGCTGAAAAAAGTCACTTTCATTTACTGGCTAGAGAGAAATACCTTTTTGTTCTAAAACATGGGCTTTGCATACTCTGAATCTCCAGCTGGATTACATTACCTAGAGATAGACCCATGAGATGCTGTTGAGTCTGACATTTGATAGGATGTCATAATTTAGGGTAGAGAGACACAGAGTTATTTTAGCATGATCAAAAATATAAAAAACATACAAACTCACCTCAACTGTTAGCAGCCAACCACATAATAAATTGTGAATTGGCTTGGATATCCTCACTTACAAGTTAAACACTGCCAAGAGTCACAAGGGGCCAATGATCAAGTAAAATCAACCATGTTCTTCATAACTCTTTGAGGTGGGGATAGAAACACTGATGATTTGCAATTACATGTACACGTTTCCACTGAACTCTCATAGTACATTAGAGGGGGTTTTGGGGAAACAGCTCTCCTTTTAATAACTTCAAGGCAAGTGAACTATAATGCCGTAACAGTGACAGATAAATTAAACAGTAAAAAAAAAAGGCATCAAATGATTTCCTAAGACCCCACTATAAAGAGTGAAAAATGGAGGGAAGGTATGTTCATACTATATATGACAGGACCACTAAACTTTATATTAAAAATGTTTTTATAAGTCAATCCGAAAAAGAGGGACCCAAATAGAAAACTGTTGCACACATGAGCAACTGTCAGACAGAAAAATATTAATAGTCAAAAACATTTTAACAAATGTTCAATCTCACCTCAGTCAAAGAAAAGTCCACAAAATGGAATCCCATTTGGGACTCTCAAATAACAAGGGTTCATTAGGGGCAGGGGAACACTTCGTACTAGCAAAGTACCAGTGTAAACATGTACAGTTTGGTAGGATACTTTGGCAGTAATGATCATGGCATCCAGTCCCATCACTTCATGGAAAATAAATGGGATAAAAATGGAAACAGTGGCAGATTTTATTTTGGGGGGCTCCAAAATCAATGTGGACAGTGACTGCAGCCATGAAATTACGAGACGCTTGTTCCTTGGAAGAAAAGCAATGACTAACCTATATAGTGTATTCAAAAGCAGAGACATCACTTTCTGACAAAAGTCCATATAGTCAAAGCTATGGTTTTTCCTGTAGTCATGTACAGATGAGACAGTTCAACCATAAAGAAGGCTGAGTGTCAAAGAACTGATGCTTTTGAATTGTGGTGCTAGAGAAGACTCTTGAGAGTTCCTTGGACAGCAAGGAGATTAAACTAGTCAATCCTAAAGGAAATCAACCCTGAATATTCATTGGAAGGTTTGATGCTTAAGCTGAAGCTCCAATACTTTGGCCACCCAAAGAGCTGACTCACTGGAAAAGACTGATGCTGGGAAAGATTGAGGGCAGGAGGAGAAGGAAGCGACAGAAGATTACATGATTGAATGCATCACTGACACAATGGACATGAATTTGAGCAAACTCCAGGAGATGGTGAAGGACAGGGAAGCCTGGCATGTTGCAGTCCATAGGTTCACATAGAGTTGGACATGACTTCATGAATGAACAACAATAATGATCAATAGCCTTAAAACAGTGCCCAGCTTTGGACCCAGCTATTCTATTTCTTAACCTTTAGTCAAAAGGAAATTCACCAAAGCAGCTAAAAGAAGAGGGAAAGGTGAATAAATAATAACAAACAAAAAATATTTTTTAAAAGAAGAGGAAAAGTTGAAAAATGAATACAAATTTTTTTAGTCTTTTTGAGTTTTTCACAACATTGCTTCTGTTTTATATTTTTCTTTTGTGGCCACAAGGCATATGGGATCTTCGCTCTCCAACCAGGGATGGAACCCACACTCCCTGCATTGGAAAGTGAAATCTTAACCAGGGAAGTCCTAATACTAATTGTTAAAGAATAGGAAATTATGGAAAATCTACACCAAAACTTGTTGTGCATACAAAATATTGAATAAAAATCTTTGGGAACACATGTAATGAGTGTAATTATGTTTATCCAAGTTTAATAAATGTTAAAAAATCAGCTTATTAACAACCTCAGATATGCAGATGATACCCCTCTAATGGCAGACAGTGGAGAGGAACTAAAGAGTCTTTTGATGAAGGTGAAAGAGGAGAGTGAAAAAGCTGGCTTAAAACTCATCATTCAAAAAACTAAGATCACGGCCTCTAGTCCCATCACTTCACGGCAAATAGATGGCTGTAGGACTTGACAGAAAATGAGGACAGGGAAGGCGGTGCACTGCTGAGCTGTTAACACTGGCCTTGGGGGAAGCTGAGCTTAGGGGATGGGTTTTATTCACCTCACAGGGAGACCCCACCTTCAAAAACAAAGTTTCAGATTCATCCCCAAAGGCCCCTGAGCATTTCTACTATTGCTGACCAGGCATGAAGAGGGATTCATCCAGGCTGTTTCACCCTCTTTGTTCCCAGGCAAAATCTCTACACTCTACAAACAGCTGTTTGGGGAAAAAAAAAAGCAAATACAATAGTTCTTTCACTTCCTCATTTCATATATTCACATCTGTTCCATCTTTAGGACATGAGATTCCAGAAAAAATTTTTTGACACTAACATTTATATAAGCATACTATTGCCAGTAAATTTTTTAAACAGATTTTATTTTTTAGAGCCGTTGCAGCTTCATAGCAAAATTGAATGAAAAGTACTAGTTCTCATAATAGTCCCTGTCTCCACACAAACACAGCCTCCCCATCATCAACATCCCGCACCAGAATGGGACGCTTGCTGCAAATGATGAGCCTGCACTGGTGACCCATCATCACCTCGAGTCCATAGCTCACATTAGGGTTCATTCTTGCTGTTGTACCTTCTATGGGCTTTAACAAATGTACCCACCATTATAGTATCATACAGTAAAGTTTCACTGTCCTAAATATCCTCTGGGTTCTGATTATTCATCCTTCCCTCCCTTGTAGCCCTGGGCAACCAGTAAGCCTTTTATTATCTTTACAGTTTTGTCTTTTCCAGATTATCATATAATTGGACTCACACGATATGTGGCCTTTTTAGTTTGGCTTCTTTCACTGAGTAATATGCATTTAAGTTTCCTCGATGTCTTCTCATGTCTTAATAGCTCATTTCTCCTTATCAGTTGTGTCCAACTCTTTGTGACCCCATGGACTGTAGCCCACCAGGGTCTTCTGGTCATGGAATTCTCCAGGCAAGAATACTAGAGTGGGTAGCCATTTCCTTTTCCAGGGAAAATCCCAACCCAGGGATCAAACCCAGGTCTCCTGCATTATAGGCAGATTCTTTACCATCAGAGCCACCAGGGAAGCCCTAGAATTAAATAATACAGTACAAATTTTGAAGTTTGCTTCTTTGGATACTTGGCTTGTAGTGCAGCCAGAGTTTGTCATCTGGTTCGGGACACTGCAAGAAGCTTTAACTCATATTTCCAAAGCCTGTAGGTACCACTCAACTGCCCTTCCCCTATCTAAGCTAACACAGCCTGAAGCCCGCTCAGTCTCACTCTGACCAGCACAGAGAACCAGCCATCTTCACCAAGATACCAGCTCAGCTCTCTGGCCACAACTCGGGAAAAACTGACTCCAAAGACAGGTTTACTTTTTCTCATCAGAAACATCCCTACTCCCCTATTCCCTCAAATTAGACTTGAGTTTTCTCAAGCTTTAAAACCATATTACTTTGAGCTAGGCAGTATATTAGTAAGTACACCACCCTCACAAAAAAAATGGGGAAAAGAAAGAAGAGTACTCAATCTCAGAGGAATTTTCCTCCAATGGAAATGCCAGCATGGGCAAATCAACTCAATAAAACACCACACACGTTACTAACAGATCAAGTCATCTCAGTTGAGACTCTGATCAGGAAAGTCTGACTTTGTCATTCAGGAAAATACAAATCATGGTGCACCTGTTGCCAACTCCAAGCTAGAAATAAGTTAGTGTTTCTCAACCCAGGCTGCTCATTGGAGGCTCCTAAAGAACTTATTAAAAAATACCAATGCTCAGGCCCCACCCCAGACCAATAAAACCAGAGTTTTTGGCAATGGGAGCCAGGCATTAGTATTTTAAATTCATTGAGTAATTCTTATGGGCAGCCAGAGTTGAGAACCATTGTTTTCAGAGAAGGTTACTCAGAATAGTCCAATATTGGCAGCAGATTACTGAGGGACAGTGAATTAGGCCTCTTCCTCTATTTGCTCAAATTTAGCACTAAAGGAAAGTGCCCATTGGTCTCTAGTTCAGTGGCTGCCCCTGGCCTTAGTCAGATAGAGGCCTCTCACTGGAGCCAGCTTTAGTATCATGGTTTTTCTCCTTTTTGCCTGGAAATCTACTGACAGCCTTGCCAAATTTGGGGTAATCAACCCATCCTGGTGTGCCTAGGACTTTCCCTGTTTTAGCAGGAAATGAACAACATACCAGGAACCTTCTCCATCCCAGGCACACTAGGATGGTTGGCCATCTGATAAGGAAGGCCACTCGCTTAAAGGGGCTCCTGATGGTTTTTAGAATATGTGCATATATAGCACATACCTAAGCACACACACTTCCTAGAGCCAGAAATGACGGGAAATTTCTCTATATACTTACTCTTGATGCAGAATGACACAGCGAGTTAAATTCCATTTTTAGAAGAATAACAGCAAGGTACCAAGCACTTCACTCAGTACTTTACACATCCATTATCTAACTTGGACAATTTGATAGCTTCTTTTTACAGATAAGAGGTTGAGGTTAGGTCATTTGTATGAAGTCACATGGCCACTAAGTGAAGAAAAGCTTCGCACCTGGGCAGTTTGGCTCCAACGTCTGTGGACAAAACCACCCCTGGAAATGCCCAGTAATGCTGGTGGTCCTCAGGAGCCACAATGAGGCAGATAAAATGCCGCATGTGGTTAGACCTGAGGCAGCCTTCTGAATGGATTTGCATTTTTTCCTCCCCAGACATTCAGGATAAGATGCTAAATTTCCCTTTACTTCTCTTTTTTTATCACTTTAGTCTTTTCATCTACAAGTGAAGCTTTCATTAATGGGCAGGGAAATTCTTCCCATCCTCATTTTATCCACTCAAGGATCTGTCTTTTAAAATAGAGAAGTTATGAGGGAACACTGGGAGGTACCCCTTGCAGGGAATCTGCGATTCGAGAACGTGTTATTGAACTGTGACAGGTTATTTTTTTTTTTCCATGTTTCAAATTGCTTGTGTTCAGCTCTTCAAACCTGGCCAAAAATCAGGGCTCATGGAAAAACTGTCACTTTTCCATGATTAAAAAGAAATTTTTTTTAATTAAAGCTCTAAAATGTTTACCAACTGCAAAACAAAGTTGTCCTGCTCGTAGGTGGGTTGGAGGCAGCTGTCAGCTCAGAAACGAAGGACAGCAGTAACTGATTGTGTAGCTCATGATGCCCGGGGGGCATACTGCCTCCCAATGAGATGTAACAATAAATTTGATGATGGTGATGGTGTTTGACACAATAATGCAGCAGGGCTTTTGGCTAATATCCTGACTGTTGCAAAACACTGCAAACTCCATGAAGGAAGGGCCTGTATCTGAAATGACTCATCATTCTATCCTGACCCTGGCTCATAGAAAGTGCACAATAAACATTTGTTGAATGAGTAAATGAATGATTAGGTGAAACTCTAGTATGTAGTTTGATATAATTCATCAGATTCATTCCTCACAAAAAGCTGGAGGCAATCTAAAAAAATATATGGGAAAAAATTTTATAGATCATCCCACTGAACAGATTCATCTTATAAATGAGGAAACTGAAGCCCAGAGAAGTTAAGTGATCTGTGTGAGGTAGTTCAATGACAGAGAGGAGGGGTCTAACTGGGTCACTTCCTAGTACTGTGCTGTTTACATGACACCACGTCTCCTGGCATGCATCTCGTCCCATCCAAAAGAATTAACCAGACCAGGGAGAAGGACCCCTTGGCATGTCCTTAAAAGAGGCAGCAGAGTACAGTGGGGCCAAAGAGACTGGCTTTGAATCCTGGCTCTGCCATGTATGATTGGCCTGTGGCCAACTTTCCCCCCCAATCCTCCATGACCTTGTCTATAAAATTGGAGTTATTATGGTCGCTAGTAGCAGCAGCTGCAGTTCATTTAAGAGTCAAAAAGTCTCAGTGAAATGTCATATAGGCAGCCCTAGGCATTGTACTTATCACTCAGGAGGTGCTCAGTAAATAATAAGTGTTAGCAGTGTTGCATTAACACAGGCCCTAAGGCAGCCGGGCCATCCATCCCAGAGGAGGAGAAAGCGTTAACATCGGGTCAGCCATCTGACACTTTTCCCTTACACAAGTACGCCCACATATAGGACAGGGGGGCCTTCTGACTCGTACACATCCCAGCCCACTTCTTTGCTGCCAGTGCTGGTGGGAACAATACAATTCTCTAAGAATTGTTTCTCAGTAGTCGGAGAAGGCAATGGCACCCCACTCCAGTACTCTGGCCTGGAAAATCCCATGGACGGAAAATCCTGGTGGGCTGCAGTCCATGGGGTCGCTAAGGGTCAGACACGACTGAGCAACTTCACTTTCACTTTTCGCTTTCATGCATTGGAGAAGGAAATGGCAACCCATTCCAGCCCATTACAGTATTCTTGCCTGGAGAATCCCAGGGACAGGGGAGCCTGGTAGGCTACTGTCTGTGGGGTCACACAGAGTCGGACACGACTGAAGCGACTTAGCAGCAGCAGCAGTTGTTAGCTGAACCAGAAATCTCTCCATGGGGTTTAATGTCTGCACCACAGGGGTGAGGACTTGTCACTCTTTAGTCACTGTACTTAACTCCCAGTGGAGCCACCTGGCAACTGGAAGACAGTATGGCGGGGGGTGGGGGGAGCCTCAAAGCACAACTTTAGGGATTGCATCTTAAATACCAAGGGATGGCCCCCTTGTTAAAAGTCCCCTGTGCTGTGCTGTGCTTAGTTGCTCAGTTGTGTCCAACTCTTTGTGACCCCACAGACTGTAGGCTGCCAGGATCCTCTGTCCATGAGGATTGTCCATGCCCTCCTCCAGGGGATCTTCCCAACCCAGGGATCAAACCCAGGTCTCCCACATTGCAGGCAGATTCTTTACCAGCTGCACTATGAGAGAAGCCCAAAAGTCCCCTAGAAATTGTGAAAAGAAACCCTTATAGTCTGTTTGGAATTCTTCAATTTGTAAGGACTGAAGGATGGTTTCCCAGGATTCCCAGTCCCAAGATGCACTGGTAAGCATGGACACAGCCTCAGATGGAGGTCCATTCCTTTCTGCCCCACACTGGAGTTTCACACAACACCCGCTCTTGCCACTTTTCATCAGCTTGCAGGATGAATTAAAGGGTCAGAGGAACTGGAGCTGTGCAGCCATCAGGAAAAAGATTTTTTTCTGATGGACACATTCTTACCACTCCAAGTGGGAGTTCTCTTTCCCAATACACAGGTTGAGAGTTTGTAGAGGTCCAAATGAGAGTTTCAGTTTTCAGAGTTTACAAGGAGGCTCTTGGGATGTGTCAATCACAGCACTTCTGTGCTCTAGCCCAGCCTAGATTGAATTGCACATGTACACACATCCTGTTTCAACTTGCCCAGGAAAGAAATTGCTCTCCTAGTGCTGATAATGCTGTCATCACAGCGTCCTCATGTCACATCTGCTATCCAAACAAGAGAAAGAGCTGTGGTGGAACCTTGATAATCTGAAATTCACAGATACATGGGTGTCCTTCGCTGGCCTAGAGACTGGATAGATTTGAAAACTGCAAAATGTAAGAACTAATGATTATCAAAATGGGGGAAGAACTAAAGTTTTCCTTTATCATACCTTTAAAAAATATGGTATTAAATAAAAATAAATGTATAAATTAGAGACAGTTCAACCTACTCAATATTGTTTAACAGCACTCCTGAAAACCCAACCTTGAGTTAGGATGTACATAGTTCATGTGTGAAATATAAACAAAGGAAGAGGTATGGAACTTGAAAGTATTATAAACTGTTTACCTGTTAGAGGAAATAAAATGTCCATTCACAAGGCAACTGGAGAATGAAGTCAGTAATATAAACCATAAGGCAATAGAGCAGAGAATGTCTATGCCGTAAGAATTTAGTAAATATATAAGATCACTAAACTAGAACCCAGGCACTGTTGAACATGGCTATTTACAGGTAATCGTCAGCAGCCCCCAACCACCCAACCACAGGAAGAAAATAAGGTAATACAACTTGAATTACAAATACTTAACAGTACTTAAAATTTTAAATCTTCATTAACACAGATGTGGAGATGAAGTGTTCCTAGAAATACTCTGCTAGCTATTGATTTGTGCTAATAATGATAGGGTGACTGAAAATGTTAAAACTTTATCTTAAAATTTTATGTAATTCTTATGTGTGTGTGCTCTCTTCAGTCGTGTCTGACTCTTTGTGACCCCATGGACTGTAGCCTGCCAGGCTCCTCTGTCCACGGGACTCTCCAGGCAAGAATCCGGGAGTGGGTTGCCATGCCCTCCTCCAGGGGATCTTCCTGCCCTAAGGATCAAACTCACGCCTCTTACGTTTCCTGCATTGACAGGCGGGTTCTTTTCCACTAGTGCCACCTGGGACAACATTTGACTCACCCCCTTCCAAATGGCCTGTGTTTATGTGGGTTTGTTTTTAGGAATCCTCCCAAATCTTGGGATACCCTAATGCCTAGACTTCCAGAAATACAACCACTCAAGAGTGATAAAAATATAATTACTAATAATGCAAAGAAAATATACCAAAATGGAAATTCTTTGTTTCTTTCTTTCTATCCATTTACTTCATCCATCTTCCCAGTCTCCCTCCCTCCCTCCCTTCCTTCTATCCTTCCATCTACCCTATAAATACTCAAAGCCTATCATATATAAAACAAAATAGAGCTGAGCGAGATAGACATGGCTTTTGTTCTCAGGGCATTTATAGTCACATGGCAAGCAGAGGGATCCAAAAAAATCTCAAAAGACTGGAAAGATACTTGTGATTTCCTGTGACATGAAGTACATACATACTCTGGGCCTCTTTCTTTTGTGCTACAGCCTATAAAATGAGCCAACTTTATTAGCACCAGGCTGAACTCCAGAGTTCACAGTATAAACAGTCATGTTGGTGTCAGGAGACCTGGATTCAACTCAAAATTTCCAGAAAGAGATGGTTGTATACAAAAGGCTTAGCAACACTCCGGTACATACTAAGTGCTAATTGTAAAAGACAACTATTATTATTGTGGAAAACTTATCAGAGAACACTTTCTTAGGCAAAGTAAACATTATTGTACTGCCTTATTTTGTTTGACTATTGACATTAGCTTTTTAAAAATACATAACAAAAGTAACAGTAATACTCAAGATGGTGGTCAGCTTGGAGCTCTTCTAGGCCATCACAAACCCAGCAATTCCTTGCATTATCTGTAAAGGGACAAGTTCTAGGCATGGTAGTTCATACACTCCCCAGATGGTATGACTTCTTAGAAAACTGATGAGAATGATGGCAACCAGTAGAACATCATCAACAAATGGTCCCAAACTTCAAAGTTGTTGGTTTTTTAACTCTTAGGATTTTAGTACCCCCTTTTGTGTGTGGGAACGAGTCCAGATTCCTCCCAATTTGGAACTTGAGAAAAATAACTAGAAAGCCATTTAGAGGAACAGTTACTTTCTATTTAAAGCTACGGATTTATGAAATGTTCTCCTTTCCCTCTGAAAAGAGTTTTCCAAAGCCCTTCCAAGGAAATGGGTGAATATCTTTCCTAGCACAAAAGATGATTTTGCTTCTGAAATGACCTTGGTTCTCTGACAGAGCAGGTTTCCTACTGTCTGAGACTCGCACCTTTCCATGGGCAAGAAGCATGGACTCTGATCTTACCGCTAGCATGTACCTTGGAAAGTTCTAGGAGTTCAAGATGCTGGTAAGGGAAATTCCCACTCAGGGTATATCTTGCTCATCTTGGACAAAAAGCTTAGCATCTTGAGCCTGAGGCAGATCCATATTTTCAAGCTTTCCTGGCACTAAAGTCTGCATTCCTAGTTGGTACACAGCTCCATGCCCCAAGGGCATTGAAAAAAGGCCACCACTAGAGAAAGCTTTGGCTTCCCTTGTGGCTCAGCTGGTAAAGAATCCACCTGCAATGTGGGTAACTGGGGTTCGATCCCTGGGTTGGGAAGATCCCCTGGAGAAGGGAAAGGCTACCCACTCCAGTATTCTGGCCTAGAGAATTCTATGGACTGTATAGTCCACTGTGCTCAGTCGAACACAACTGAGCAACTTTTACTTCACTCACTAGAGAAAGCTTTGATAAGTTTTAGAAGTGTCTGCCCAGTCTCAGGTTTAGAATCTTTCCCTCTCTCTGCTTTCTCCTTCCCTTATTAGCTCACTTGATTTTGAGAACTATGTCCTAAGGTAGGTGGGAAGCACCTGTGAGCAGCTGACTTTTACAGGCAGGAAATATAAGGGGTCAGAGAGGCCACGTGGTTTGTCTGTAAGTGGCAGGTGATCATCAGCCTCATGTTCCTGGGCCTCTAGACTTTCTGAGCTGAACCTGGCGTCACATCTCAGAGATACTTGTTATACCATTCCTGATGAAAAACAAATACCGGTTCTCACCAGAGCAACATTTCCTGTTCTTGACTGCACATCAGAATCACATAAGGACACTTAGTTAAAATGCAGATTCTCAGGCTTGAGCCAGGGATTTCAAGCAAGGGTAGGATAGAAAATCTACATTTTTGTCAAGCTTCCTAGGCGATTCTTAACATATCCAGCTCAATGCCTCTCCAAGAACCAGCATTAATAAGGAACAGCATGAAGCCACTTTCTCCTTGTAAGAATGACTGGTCCAGTTCCTTGGGCCTTCTAACAGCCATCTACTGTTAAGTGCTGGAGAGACAGAATTAGCCATTGCTTTCATGGGGAAGACTGATTGGCACAGTGGAAAGCAGTATGCACTATAGGGCAGGAGACCTGGCTGTTAGTTCAACTGTAATTTAATTCAAGTAGAGGCCTTTTCCAGGCTCTGGGGCCCTGGGTGAGTCACTTAACTGCTTCTTAGGTTCAGGAGCTTCATCTGTCAAATCAGGCTAATGTCATCCAAACCTGAAGAATGGTGGGGCTGGGTTCTACACGTTGAAAAATCTGTTGTGCTCCTTGAAAGGAGAATGACGGGAAAACAGAACAGTGAGAGACTTTTAAAATTTCCCTTCCAGTCCAGCCTACATGCTGCAACTAGCGTAACAATCTGAAAGCAAAGACTGCTGGAGAGTGGCTGCAAACAGATATCCCTCCTCCCCTGCAGACCATGGATGGATTCCTAGATCCCCTGGAGAAGGAAATGGCAACCCACTCCAGTATTCTTGCCTGGGAAATCCCATGGACAGAGGAGCCTACCGGGCTATAGTCCACAGGGTCGCAAAAGAGTCAGACACAACTGGGGAACTGAGCACACTCAACATCTAAGCTAGGCAGGCAAAGGGCTTCTAAAGTGAGGCCCTCGCCATTGGCATTTCCAATTTCTTGATACTCCCTTCTCTATCCTACCCTATATGTCAGAGGTTAGCAAACTTCAGCCCATGGGCCAAATTTGGACTTAGGCCTATTTTTAAGTAAATTTTTATTGGCACACAACCATACGCATGTATGTATTGCCTATGGCTGCTTTTGTGCTACGGTCATTCAGTCGAGTGACTCTGGAAGAGACCTTACATAGCCTCTCAGTTCACAAAGTCTAAAATATTTACTACCTGGCCCTTTACAGAAAAAAGTTTCCCAACCCCTGGTATAGACCAGTCTTTTTCAGTTTTTGGCCATGATCCACAATAAATATGTTTTACAGTAAGACCTACTATACACACAGATAGCTGTATGTATATTTGTATGTAAAATTTCCCAAAATAACATTTACCTTTACTAAATGCAATGCATCTGATAGTTTCTAGTCTATTATATTGTCTTAAAAAGTTGTTCATGACTGTACCAATCTCATGATCCCAAATTAGCCCTGATTCATATTTGGAAAACACTTCTCTAGATAAACTCAACAGCTAGCTACTTACAACACATGTCCTCTCATCCCCACTTCTATTACTTTCTTGACATTGCTGTCTCCATCTAACAAGGCTCTGCCTCTGTCCTGTCATCTCTATATGTGCAAATCCTTCCCATTCTTTAGGAACTATCCAACTCCCATCTCTTCCAAGAAGTCTGCTTTGAGCCTCCGGTTCCAAACTACTTTCTCCTTTTCCTATCTGCCACAGTACTTTTTCTATTCCTCTATTATGGAACTTCAAATTTTCTGTTTTGTAGAAAAGTTATCTGTGCATCTTTCTGTGTATCCTAAAGATCTTGAGTTTCTTAAAGGTATGAACTTAAGCATTTTGTATTCTATATATCATCCAATATAGTGCCTTGTACTCTGTAAATACAGAATAAATGTTTATTACATTGAAGTCAGCAAATATTTGTTATTAAGGGTATAATATGGTTTTATACATATAACATTTTATTCTTTAATTTTAAAGACTACAAATTTATGGTATATTGTAAGCACTCGGTAAATGTTTATAAAGACAGAGAGAGAAAGGAGATAATCTGGACTTAACAGTTCTATCCCAGTTGCTAGATTTGTGTTATTTGGGCAGAACAATTTTAGGCAGAATTGTTATATACAGTGTACAATTCCTGAGTTTTTTGAGTCACAGTCACTGGTTTAGACATACAGAACACCTATTTTTCAAAGGATCAGCAGAGAAAAAAATGTAACAGTTTAAACTGTCCTAAGCAGACCTGCCAGCCACATATTCTGATATCAAACATAATCATTGAGAGAGCTTAATACAGTCTCTCCTTTTCCAGGAGACCCTTTTCCTGGAACCTTTTCTCCTTTTCCTGCCAACCCTTTTGTACCATTAACGCTGTTAGAATCTAACTAATTTTGGTAAAAATTACATTCACATAATAAAGGAGAGAAAAACACTAATATATCACTTAATTCTGAAAGGGCATCTTCCAGCGGCCATTTATTAAGTAATATGAGAATGGAGGGGGTATTACATAAGCATGACAAGGATTTTACTAACATTAAAAAGCAACCATCAAAACAGATGGTAAAATATTGAATTAATTTCCATTAAAATCATGAGCTATCACAATTGCTTTTTAATATTATTTTTAATATTGTAGATAATGGAATAATATAAGACTATAAAATAGAAGGTCTAAATAGTAGAAAACACATGAAAAATCTTTTAATTGTAAATTATAAGGCTGTATATCTAAAATGAATGCCAAAAATGTAGAAGTGTTACAAAAGAAAATACCATAGTCAATAACAGAATCCGTTATCATGGTTGCAAACCAGAAAAAAAAAATTATTAGTAGTTTCTCTTTATGTAACACTAAACAAATTAGAAAGGAACATTAAAATCAAAGCTATTAACAGCTCTATAGGACATATACCTCAGTTTCTTCAATGGATAAATTAGAAAGAGAAAATATAGAGGAGATAAATGCAGATTAAAAGAGACTTAAGAGAGATATTATAAAATCCCTTATGATTATACAGTGGAAGTGAGAAATAGATTTAAGGGACTAGATCTGATAAATAGAGTGCCTGATGAACTATGAACGAAGGTTCATGACATTGTACAGGAGGCAGTGATCAAGACCATCCCCATGGAAAAGAAATGCAAAAAAGCAAAATGGCTGTCTGAGGAGGCCTTACAAATAGCTGTGGAAAGAAGAGATGCGAAAAGCAAAGGAGAAAAGGAAAGATATAAGCATCTGAATGCAGAGTTCCATAGAATAGCAAGAAGAGATAAGAAAGCCTTCCTCAGCGATCAATGCAAAGAAATAGAGGAAAACAATAGGATGGGAAAGACTAGAGATCTCTTAAAGAAAATTAGAGATACCAAGGGAACATTTCATGCAAAGATGGGCTTGATAAAGGACAGAAATGGTATGGACCTAAGAGAAGCAGAAGATATTAAGAAGAGGGTGGCAAGAATACACAGAAGAACTGTACAAAAGAGATTTTCAGGACCCAGATAATCATGATGGTGTGATCACTCACCTAGAGCTGGACATTCTGGAATGTGAAGTCAAGTGGGCCTTAGAAAAAGCATCACTACGAACAAAGCTAGTGGAGGTGATGGAATTCCAGTGGAGCTATTTCAAATCCTGAAAGATGATGCTGGGAAAGTGCTGCACTCAATATTCCAGCAAATTTGGAAAACTCAGCAATGGCCACAGGATTGGAAAAGGTCAGTTTTCATTCCAATCCCAAAGAAAAGCAATGCCAAAGAATGCTCAAACTACTGCACAATTGCACTCATCTCACACTGTAGTAAAGTCATGCTCAAAATTCTCCAAGCCAGGCTTCAGCAATACATGAACTGTGAACTTCCAGATGTTCAAGCTGGTTTTAGAAAAGGCAGAGGAACCAGAGATCAAATGGCCAACATCCGCTGGATCATCGAAAAAGCAAGAGAGTTCCAGAAAAACATCTATTTCTGCTTTATTGACTATGCCAAAGCCTTTGACTGTGTGGATCACAATAAACTGTGGAATATTCTGAAAGAGATGGGACTGACCTGCCTCTTTAGAAACCTATATGCATGTCAGGAAGCAACAGTTAGAAATGGACATGGAACAACAGACTGGTGTCCAATAGGAAAAGGAGTACGTCAAGGCTGTATATTGTCACCCTGCTTATTTAACTTCTATGCAGAGTACATCATGAGAAATGCTGGGCTGGAAGAAGAACAAGATGGAATCAAGATTGCCGGGAGAAATATCACTAACCTCAGATATGCAGATGACACCACCCTTATGGCAGAAAGTGAAGAGGAGCTAAAGAGCCTCTCGATAAAAGTGAAAGAGGAGAGTGAAAAGGTTGGCTTAAAGCTCAACATTCAGAAAACGAAGATCATGGCATCTGGTCCCATCACTTCATGGGAAGTAGATGGGGAAACAGTGGAAGCAGTCTCAGACTTTATTTTTTTGGGCTCCTAGGTCACTGCAGATGGTGACTGCAGCCATGAAATTAAAAGATGCTTACTCCTTGGAAGGAAAATTGTGACCAATCTGGATAGCATATTCAAAAGCAGAGACATTACTTTGCCAACAAAGATCTGTCTAGTCCAGGCTATGGTTTTTCCAATGGTCATGTATGTATGTGAAAGTTGGACTGTGAAGAAGGCTGAGCGCCAAAGAACTGATGCTTTTGAACTGTGGTGTTGGAGAAGAGTCTTGAGAGTCCCTTGGACTGCAAGGAGATCCAACCAGTCAATCCTAAAGGAGATCAGTCCTGGGTGTTCATTGGAAGGACTGATGCTAAAGCTAAAACTCTAATACTTTGGCCACCTCATGTGAAGAGTTGACTCACTGGAAAAGACTCTGACGCTGGGAGGGATTGGGGGCAGGAGGAGAAGGGGACAACAGAGGATGAGATGGCTGGATGGCATCACTGACTTGATGGACAGGAGTTTGAGTGAACTCCAGGAGTTGGTGATGGACAGGGAGGCCTGGCGTGCTGCGATTCATGGGGTGGCACAGAGTTGGACACGACTAAGCGACTGAACTGAACTGAAGAGAGATTAACCAGTTACAATGTAAAGTCGTTTGTATCCTAACTGTAAAATCTACAAGACAGTGCCACACCCATTCCAGTAATAAGAAAAGATTAGGAAATCTGCAAAATCACAACTTTTGGGGAACTGATTAGAGATTTGATGTCACAAGCAATAAAGTTGATTCCAAAGAGTCTCAAGCCCCTTCAAGGAAAGATAGGACACAAAACCATCTCATCTCTGGCAGAGCACAGGGAAAAGAAGATGCTTCCATACAAGTGAATAATAAGACGTCACATAAGAGTTTTAAAAATTTGTAAGGGCCAAGTATAGCTTTTATCATGTTATTTTAAAATTGCCTAGAGTCCCAGATATAAGGGGCACACTTCCAAGTTTTTTCTCATAGGTTCCACTGGGTACTCAGGAAAGGCTGGAAAAAGAGAGACTTGTTACTGCTGGTATGCAGGATATAATCAACTTTTGCCCAAGAGATAAGCATGAAACCCTTCTCGTTCCCCAAACATTTCTTTCATAGGAAGTGAAAGCCTAAAGTTCCTGGATGAATGAGCTGCAAACCTTCTTATGCCTAGGACCCAGGCAAAGATTTACAGCTACTGAAATAAGCATTGAAGTAAGAAACCTTAGAGAGAGGGTAGGAAATCCTGGGCCCGGAATTCTATACCAATACTAAGCAGAGGTCTGCTACCATTAGAGAAGGGTCAAGTACTTGGTGAGAAGAGGTCTATTTTGTATCACCTACATGCTGAAAGCTGTGAATGAAACAGAAACACTGAAAAATCTCTTTCATAACCCATCCTCACTTTCAGTACACAGTAAAAATATCCCACTCCTGGGAGAATTTGAAGCCTGTAACACACTAAAGATTATAACAGAAACATGAAACTCAAACATAGCTCAAGACTTAGTTACATTTAGCTTAACCTTGCACACTAATGCTCTGATAGAAAGATAACACCATTTTCTTTGTGTAAATATTACTTACATTAGTCTCTGCTCTCTTTATAGACATATAGTCCAGCATTAAATGAAAAATTACAGGATGTACAAAAATCAAGAACAAGTAAACCATTGCTTTATCAACAGACAAAGAAATCAAGAGAACCAGAACCAGATATTGGAATTATCAGTCAGAAAGTTTATAATTATGTTTAACATGTTCAGTAATCTAATGGAAAAGGTAAATAGCAGACATAAACAGATCAAGAAATGCATCAAAGAGATGAAAATTATTTAAGAAGAGTCAAAAAGTAATGCTAGAAATAAAAACCACAGTATCAGAGATGAAGAAATGCTTCCCTAGGCTCAGCAAAAGCCTGGACACAGCTCAGTAAAGAATCAGTAATATGCCACTAAAGATTATCTAAACTGAAACACAGAAAGAAAAAAGAGTAAACAAAACCAAATAGTGCTTGTAAAAGCTCTGTCCATATGTTGGACACAAATTATCTAACATACGAGTAACTAGAGCCTCAGAGGAGATGATAGAATAGGGAAAGAGAGATATTAAAAAAGATAATGGCTGAGAATTTTATAAAATTAACGAAAGACAACAAACAACAGATCCAAGAATCCCAAAGAACCCCAAGAAGAATTTAAAAAATACATGTTCCTAGATATACTATAATTAAACTGTTAAAAACAAAAGATAAAAAGAAAATATTAAAAGCAGACAGAAATGGGAGGCAGGGGAAATTTGAATACAGAGCAACAGTAGTAATTAGAGCTGACTTCTTGGGAACTACGGGCTTCCCTTGTGACTCAGCTGGTAAAGAATCTGCCTGCAATGCGGGAGACCTGGGTTCAATCCCTGGGTTGGGAAGATCCCCTGGAGAAGGGAAAGGCTACCCTCTTCAGTATTCTGGCCTGGAGAATTCCAACGACTGTACAGGGCATGGAGTCGCAAAGAGTCGGACATGACTGAGCAACTTTCACTTTCACTTTTCTTGGGAACTATGCAAGCCAAAAGATAAGATATATGGACATATATGTTGTTTTAAATTTCCATAATAGAAAGTTTTGAAAGAAAGGGAAATTTTTTAAAAGAAGAAAAAATGGGCAGAAGATGTGAGTGTGTCATAGCATGTATCCCACTAGGTTTATCCTAATTTTTTTTTTTTTTTTTTTTTTTGGCCTCTAACTCCTTCTCCAGCCTCTGATTCACAGTGGAGTCACAGGTTTCCAAACTGGGGTCACAGAGTGCTGCAGCCACCCGCTCCAGTAATACCAACCCAATAAAGCCTACCAGTGCCAAAGCTCTCTTCTCCACACAGAGAGCACCGGCCCGAGTCCATCAGATTTGAGAAGAATCTCCATCCAGCTGGGGTCTCATACACAGGGACCTTCATTGATTTGGCCACTCTGAAAAACAGAATTTAAGGCAACAATCAATCCATACTTCTCCTTTCTTTTTTTCTCAGTACATAAGCAAGTCTTTAAGATTTGTTTATGCCATAAACTAGATTTTAGAACACCTGAACAATGTGGACAGTTTTAAGATGTGAAGCCACAGGTGAAGGTTTATGGATAGCATATTCTCACATTTATGTTTCCCTTCTCTATATATTCCTTAACCTTTGTGGTAAGATCCAACCGGGGATCTGAGAATCTAAAGGAAGGTGGTATTTGGGTGCAAACACTTTGGAATATTGTTTGACATTATCTATAAAGATGAATATGAGGAGGGCATGGCAACCCACTCCAATATTCTTCCCTGGAGAATCCCAAGGACAGATCCTGGTAGGCTACAGTCCAAAGGCTTGCACAGTCAGATATGACTGAAGTGACTTAGCATGCACATACTAAAGATGAATATATACACATCCCATGAACAAGCAATTCAACTCCTAGAAAATAGTAGACACTGTGGTACACTGCTTACCCCCCAACACACACACACACACACACACACACACTTTGGTGGTTTAGTCACTAAATTGTGTCTGACTCTTGCAAACCCATGGACTGTAGCCCACCAGGCTCCTCTGTCCATGGGATTTCCCAGGCAAGACTACTCGAGTGGGTTGCCATCTCCTTCTTCTCCAGGGGATCTTCCTGATCCAAGAATTGAACCCTGGGTCTCCTGCATTGCAGGCAGATTCTTCACCAACTGAGCCAACAGCACTGGAACATTCTTTCTATGAGCTGCTAGAAATGTTGATTTTCTCTTATTCTCAAAATGTTCCAAGAAAAATACATAATCATGCTTACATCCTGGTAGGAATAGTGAAATAAATCCTCCCCAAACTGGAGAGAAGAAGTTTTCAAAGCCATTAATTTCACAGTCAGAAGTTCAACAAAGAAGAAATCATTCACACAGAAGCTTTCAAGGGCAGTTCACAGTGAAGGCTGGCTCAAAATTAATTTAGCTAAAACGAATGTATATGATCACAAAATAGAATGCAACTGGGGCAGAGGTGAGGGTAAGAGAAAGGCTAGAGGGTGTGCGATATATATTCTCTGGTTAAAACTTTCTTGTTGGTTCAAAGCCAAGTTGGCAGAACTTAAGGGAGGAGAAAGGATTTCCCCAACTCCACCCTTTTCAGTTAATCACTCTTAGGAGGTCATTAGGCTAAAGGCCGAGGCTGGATTTTAAAGGACTCGATACTTTTTATAACTATGAGCCAACAGTTGCAGTTACACAAGCTCAGATAACAATATGGGTAATTAAATTCCAGGATCCCAAGCAGGAGTTGACTGTGTCCTAAAGTCAGAAAGGAATTCCCCTCCCTTCTCCTTCTACTGAACTTGGGATCCATCCCAAACATTGCATCCAGCAGATACCAGGCTGAATGGAGGAGCCTGGCCTCTTTTTGGCAGGAGGCCCCGGTGGAGTCTCTGAAACTCTCTGGTACAAAAGCTAAAACTGAAGCTGCTCATGCTGAGGGTCTGCTCCCCTCTTCTTGCCTCCCCCATCACATGCTGGAGACAAACAAACCTCACTTTCTAGGAAAGACCAGAAGGAAAAGAAAGAAAGTGAATCTGGGCCAAAATTTTCCTAAAAATGGGAGTGAGCTCTCACAGCAAAAAGGAAAAACACTGGAAAACAAAGACACATGGTAGATACAGGCTCCTCATTGTGGATTTTAAAACCTCTAAAAATGTGGCTTCAGGTTGGAAATAGCCTCAATCTGCCTTTCCAACACTTTCTCTCATGACCCCTCCCACATGCTCCTTTAAAAAAAACTGAACTCTCTTTTTTTCTTTTATTTTGCAGGGGTGGAGGTCACCACGCAGCATGTGAGATCTTAGTTCCCTAACCAGGGATCAAACTGGAGCCCCTGCTATGGAAGCACAGAGTCTTAACCACTGGATCAACAGGAAAGTCCCAATCATTTCTTATTTTTTAAATATGCTGTTGCATTTTTGTTGTTGATTTCTGAGTCCTTCTTCCTGCTTTTCATGTTACATGGACTAATCCTCCTTTCCAGTCTCTCAGAATACTTCACTTTGCTTCAAAACCTATCTAAAATGTCCCGCCATCATGAATCTTGTGGCAAAGACTGCTAGTGATCAATAAATGCATCTTTTCCTGGACACACAGCTGGACTACATTTCTTAGCCTCCCATGAGGTTCGTTGTGGCCATGTAGAGTTCTAGCCAGTGGAACTCTAGTGGAGATAATGCATACTCTTTTCAGATATGGCTATTAAAACTTCCCATCCTCCCTGTTTCTTCTCCTTCTGCCAGTTTAATGTGGACAAGCCCCACCATCCTAGAAACCACATGTTAAAGATGGTGGGCCTACAAGTTGGAAGAATCTGGATCTCTGAATCACCATTTGGAAGAGAATTCATCATCAATCAGGAACACTTGTTTTTAACTTTTAATAACTGAGAAAAAACCTTTTGCTGTGTTTGAGCCATTGTACATTTTGGGATTAGTTTTATAGCAGCAGCTCTACTATCATAATAATACAACTTTTTTTTCATTGCCATAATCAACCCAGAGTAGCCGTTCCTGCCTTACGCTTCCTCTCTGGGTATGTATGGGGTCTTTATGTTCACGTGGTCATTGTATATGTTTTTACCTCCTTAACACTTTCCCTCCACACACAGACACTACCACCACCACCAATGTTTTAGTTCTTTGAGGGCAGAAGCTACATCTTACATACCTTTATAACTCTTCAATGTCTAGGATAACAAAGTACCTTGTCAGACTTGCCCTCAATAAAGTCTGTATGATTTCAGTTGACTAATATCTACTATTTAAGGAATATTGTTGAATAGCAAGGGGGAAAGTATCTCTACTTTATGTTTTCTCATTTAAGGCTCCTTATCAGATCAGATCAGATCAATCGCTCAGTCATGTCCGAGTCTTTGCGACCCCATGAATCGCAGCACGCCAGGCCTCCCTGTCCATCACCAATTCCTGGAGTTCACTGAGACTCACGTCCATCGAGTCAGTGATGCCATCCAGCCATCTCAACCTCTGTCGTCCCCTCCTCCTCCTGCCCTCAATCCCTCCCAGCATCAGAGTCTTTTCCAATGAGTCAACTCTTCGCACGAGATGGCCAAAGTACTTCAGTTTCAGCTTCAGCATCATTCCTTCCAAAGAAATCCCAGGGCTAATCTCCTTCAGAATGGACTGGTTGGATCTCCTTGCAGTCCAAGGGACTCTCAAGAGTCTTCTCCAACACCACGGTTCAAAAGCATCAATTCTTTGGCGCTCAGCCTTCTTCACAGTCCAACTCTCACATCCATACATGACCACAGGAAAAACCATAGCCTTGACTAGATGGACCTTTGTTGGCAAAGTAATGTCTCTGTTTTTGAATATGCTATCTAGGTTGGTCATAACTTTCCTTCCAAGGAGTAAGCGGCTTTTAATTTCATGGCGGCAGTCACCATCTGCAGTGATCTTGGAGCCCCAAAAAATAAAGTCTGACACTGTTTCCACTGTTTCCCCATCTATTTCCCATGAAATAGATGACCGGATGCCATGATCTTCGTTTTCTCAAGGTTGAGCTTTAAGCCAACTTTTTCACTCTCCTCTTTCTCTTTCATCAAGAGGCTTTTTAGTTCCTCTTCACTTTCTGCCATAAGGGTGGTGTCATCTGCATATCTGAGGTTAGTGACATTTCTCCCGGCAATCTTGATTCCAGCTTGTGTTTCTTCCAGTCCAGCGTTTCTCATGATGTACTCTGCATAGAAGTTAAATAAACAGGGTGACAATATACAGCCTTGACGTACTCCTTTTCCTATTTGGAACCAGTCTGTTGTTCCATGTCCAGTTCTAACTGTTGCTTCCTGACCTGCATACAGATTTCTCAAGAGGCAGATCAGGTGGTCTGGTATTCCCATCTCCTGAAGAATTTTCCACAGTTTATTGTGATCCACACAGTCAAAGGCTTTGGCATAGTTAATAAAGCAGAAATAGATATTTTTCTGGAACTCTCTTGCTTTTTCCATGATCCAGCGGATGTTGGCAATTTGGTCTCTGGTTCCTCTTCCTTTTCTAAAACCAGCTTGAACATCAGGAAGTTCACGATTCACATATTGCTGAAGCCTGGCTTGGAGAATTTTGAGCATGACTTTACTAGCATGTGAGATGAGTGCAATTGTGCGGTAGTTTGAGTATTCTTTGGCATTGCCTTTCTTTGGGATTGGAATGAAAACTGACCTTTTCCAGTCCTGTGGCCATTGCTGTTTTCCAAATTTGCTGGCATATTGAGTGCAGCACTTTCACAGCATCATCTTTCAGGAATTGGAATAGCTCAACTGGAATTCTACACCCTCCACTAGCTTTGTTCGTAGTGATGCTTTCTAAGGCCCACTTGACTTCACATTCCAGAATGTCTGGCTCTAGGTCAGTGATCACACCATCGTGATTATCTGGGTTGTGAAGATCTTTTTTGTACAGTTCTTCTGTGTATTCTTGCCATCTCTTCTTAATATCTTCTGCTCCTTATATTAAGGTGTAATTAAGTGATTATAACTTAATCAATCATTTTGAGTAAAGGGAATTTCTCCAGGTATTAATCAGTGAGACTATCAGGACAGGGGCTTCTCTGATGGCTCAGAAAGTAAAGAATCTGCCTGCAATGCAAGAAGACTCGGGTTCAATCCCTGGGTTGGGAAGATCTTTTGGAGAAGGGAATGGCTACCCACTCCAGTATTCTTGCCTGGAGAATCCCATGGACAGAGAAGCCTAGTGGGCTACAGTCCATGGGGTCACAAAGAGTCAGACACGACTGAGCGACTAAGCAGCATACGTAGCAGCAGTACACAGCTATCAGGAGAAGACAAAGGCATTTCTTGAAAGTCAAGACTTTAGGACAGAATTATTGCAGTGAATATATGAGAATCAAAGGTTTGAAGAGCAGAAAGACACATTATTTTTCTTCCCAGTGTCGGTAGTCACCTTACCCTCATGTGCTCGAACAACGTAACAGATATAAAAGTATCCTGAAAAACCCCTAAAAGCTCACTACATATACAAGTGCTAGCATATCCATCTCTGTGCCTCCCACACCCAGCACAGTGGGTGCCCATAGTAGGTATTAAAGTATCTATTAACTTAATTATACAGTGCTACATCACTGGGTGCAATAATATTTTACTGGAATGTCAATGGTTATTAATGACTCTCTTACCTTGCTATAGAACAGCCAAATAAACAATGACTAATTATAGCAAATATATCAAGCCGAATCAGCTGTTCTTGGAATTCTACTTTAAGAAAGTTGCAATAGATTAAAAAAGGACAAGATCCAGGTCCTTCTTTTTCTGATTCATCTTCAAACATCCACTTTCTAAAGAGCTTAGCAGACTTCTTGGTCCTATTTTCTACACACTGAACTCTCAGCCCCTTTTTAAAAAGCGTCCATCTACATAGATTACAAGATACCTGCACTGTGCGTGCACGCTGCCACTTCATGTAGTAGTCATGTCCAACTCTTTGCGACCCTATGGACTGTAGCCTGCCAGGCGCCTCTGTCCATGGGATTCTCTAGGCAAGGATACTGGAGTAGGTTACCATTTCCTTCTCCAATACAATGTGCTATCAGTTATCAAATCATCATGCTGTACACTTTAAATATATTATAGTTTTATCTGTCAATTATACCTCAATGTAGTTAGAAACTTCCCTGCCTTCCCTGGTGGCTCAGACGGTAAAGTGTCTGCCTACAATGTGGGAGACCTGGGTTCAATCCCTGGATTGGGAAGATCTCCTGGAGAAGGAAATGGCAGCCATGGTAGGTTGCCATGCCCTCCTCTCCAGGGGATCTTCCCAACCCAGGATTGAACCCTCATGCCTTTAATCCCCTGCATTGGCAGGTGGGTTCTTTTACCACTAGCACCAACTGGGAAGCCCATCTGCATCACATATGTCCAACAAAAGACTTATATGTAGTTTGCATATAAAAACTCTTATAAGTCAATGAAAACAGCAGATAACCTTTAAAAGAGGGGCAAAAATCTTGAATAGGTACTTTACATAACAGGATATTCAAGTGACGGATTAGCATATGAAAAGATGCTGGGAAAAGTGTTATTGCCAAGAGCTGGTGAAGATTTGTATTGTTAAAAGAATTGTTATTGTTAAAACAAATAGTGCACAGTTCAGTTCAGTCACTCAGTCGTGTCCAACTCCTTGCGACCCCATGAATCGCAGCACGCCAAGCCTCCCTGTCCATCACCAACTCCTGGAGTTCACTGAGACTCACGTCCATCGAGTCAGTGATGCCATCCAGCCATCTCATCCTCTGTCGTCCCCTTCTCCTCCTGCCCCCAATCCCTCCCAGCATCAGAGTCTTTTCCAATGAGTCAACTCTTCGAATGAGGTGGCCAAAGTACAGGAGTTTCAGCTTTAGCATCATTCCCTCCAAAGAACACCCAGGGCTGATCTCCTTCAGAATGGACTGGTTGGATCTCCTTGCAGTCCAAGGGACTCTCAAGAGTCTTCTCCAACACCACAGTTCAAAAGCATCAATTCCTCGGTGCTCAGCCTTCTTCACAGTCCAACTCTCACATCCATACATGACTGCTGGAAAAACCATAGCCTTGACTAGACGGACCTTTGTTGGCAAAGTGATGTCTCTGCTTTTGAATATGCTATCTAGGTTGGTCATAACTTTCCTTCCAAGGAGTAAGCGGCTTTTAATTTCATGGCTGCAGTCATCATCTGCAGTGATTTTGGAGCTCCAAAAAATAAAGTCTGACACTGTTTCCACTGTTTCTCCATCTATTTCCCGTGAAGTGACAGGACCGGATGCCATGATCTTCGTTTTCTGAATGTTGAGCTTTAAGCCAACTTTTTCACTTACACACAGTATCACTCAAATGTGGAGTCTAAAAAAATGAAGCTGAATTCACTGAAATGAAGAGTAAATTGATGGTTGCTAGGGACTAGGGGGGTGGGTGGGGAAATGGGGAGATATTGGTCAAAGGGTACAAATTTCCATTTATAAGATAAATAAGCTTTGAAAAGCTAATGTACAGCTTGGTAACCATAGTTATTAATATGCACTGTATACTTGAAATTTGCTGAAAGTAGAATTCTCACAAAAAAAGAAGAGTAACTGCTGGAGCAGGAGCTCCACCCGTGGCAAAGGTCATGAGGAAGGAGGCTCGGCATACGCAAAGGTGGGATCGAGCCTCAGGAGTCCCCCTGGAAATTCTCGAGCATCTACCCCCAAAACCAGAGTCTGCATACTTTCTGTTTTGTGCTCTCACTACACCTCTGACTTTATGGGGGGCTGTCCCCCACTACCTCTCTCTGAAAAAAAGAGTTAACTTACAGCTCCAGTTAATAAAGTTCCTGGGTCTGATAGTGTTTCAACCTACAAACTCCTTTGGAAGTCCTCTAGCCTGCCTGAATAGGTTTTTCTAGCCACATGTGATTGCTCAGAGCCTCCCAACTGTGAGAGGCATGAGATGTTCTAAACTGTCTAAATACAGATTCCTTTGAGCAGTTAAAAGATTGATTAGAAATTGTATTGGTGAAGGGTTTTTCACTTGTTGGGCCAATGTTTGCTGCTAAGTTTCCATATCCCTTACCTGCTGTGTCCCTGGCAGTGTATTGATTAATATGATTGGTGTAAGTAGTAGTTTTAATGTTTGTAACCTTGGACCCTTGAGTTAATTCTTTTTCTTGTTGTAGCCCACTACACCTTTGCCTTATAGGAATGCAACTTTAATGCTTTTGGAGGGTGGTGCCTGACTAATCACCTTCAGAGAAAAATAAGTTTTCTGAAGAAAGGGTCTTAAAATGTTAACGGGCCAGAAGATGATGCAAATCACCTAAACTTTTGCATACGATAAGTTTGCAGGAAGAAAGCCTGGCTTACTGCATGACTCTACCCCTTCCCCCATTATCCTCTATGCATAACTTAAGGTATAAAAACTACTTTGGAAAATAAAGTGCGGGCCTTGTTCACCGAAACTTGGTCTCCCCATGTCATTCTTTCTCTCACCTTCTGGCTGAATTATTCAGCCTCTTTTCTCCACTGAATTTCCTCACTGGGCTATCCTTATTTAACCACTCTTTATATCCTTAATTAATGTTTAATTAAGCAATTGTTTCCTGATCGCCGATGCCGTCTCCCCTTCGAATTCCCTGGATCCACCGGGGCTGGACCCCGGCAAGTACCTATATGAGGTGATGAGTGAGTTAATTAACTTGATTGTGATAAGCACTTCACAATGTATGTTAGTTGCTCAGTTGTGTCTGACTCTTTACAACTCCAGGGACTGTAGCCTGCCAGGCTCCTCTGTCCATGGAATTCTCTAGGCAAGAATACTGGAGTAGGTTGCCATTTCTTTCTCCATCACAAGGTGTATCAGTTATCAAATCATCACGCTGTAGTTTTATCTATCAATTATACCTCAATATACCAGTAATGCTGAAGAAGCTGAAGTTGAACAGTTCTATGAAGACCTACAAGACCTTTTAGAAATAACACCCAAAAAAGATGTCCTTTTCATTATAGAGGACTGGAATGCAAAAGTAGGAAGTCAAGAGATACCTGGAGTAACAGGCAAATTTGGCCTTGGAATACGGAATGAAGCAGGGCAAAGACTGATAGAGTTTTGCCAAGAAAATGCACTGGTCATAACAAACACCCTCTTCCAACAACACAAGAGAAGACTCTATACATGGACATCACCAGATGGTCAACACTGAAATCAGACTGATTATATTCTTTGCAGCCAAAGATGGAGAAGCTCTATACAGTCAGCAAAAACAAGACCAGGAGCTGACTGTGGCTCAGACCATGAACTCCTTATTGCCAAATTCAGACTTAAATTGAAGAAAGTAGGGAAAACCACTAGACCATTCAGGTATGACCTAAATCAAATCCCTTATGATTGATTATACAGTGGAAGTGAGAAATAGATTTAAGGGACTAGATCTGATAGATAGAGTACCTGATGAACTATGGAATGAGGTTCATGACATTGTACAGGAGACAGGGATCAAGACCATCCCCATGGAAAAGAAATGCAAAAAAGCAAAATGGCTGTCTGGGGAGGCCTTACAAATAGCTGTGAAAAGAAGAGAAGCGAAAAGCAAAGGAGAAAAGGAAAGATATAAACATCTGAATGCAGAGTTCCAAAGAATAGCAAGAAGAGATAAGAAAGCCTTCCTCAGTGATCAGTGCAAAGAAATAGAGGAAAACAGCAGAATGGGAAAGACTAGAGATCTCTTCAAGAAAATCAGAGATACCAAAGGAACATTTCATGCAAAGATGGGCTCGATAAAGGACAGAAATGGTATGGACCTAACAGAAGCAGAAGATATTAAGTAGAGATGGCAAGAATACACAGAAGAACTATACAAAAAAGATCTTCACGACCCAGATAATCACGATGGTGTGATCACTGACCTAGAGCCAGACATCCTGGAATGTGAAGTCAAGTGGGCCTTAGAAAGCATCACTATGAACAAAGCTAGTGGAGGTGATAGAATTCAAGTGGAGCTATTCCAAATCCTGAAAGATGATGCTGTGAAAGTGCTGCACTCAATATGCCAGCAAATTTGGAAAACTCAGCAGTGGCCACAGGACTGGAAAAGGTCAGTTTTCATTCCAATCCCAAAGAAAGGCAATGCCAAAGAATGCTCAAACTACCGCACAATTGCACTTATCTCACACGCTAGTAAAGTCATGCTCAATTCTCCAAGCCAGGCTTCAGGAATATGTGAACTGTAAACTTCCTGATGTTCAAGCTGGTTTTAGAAAAGGCAGAGGAACCAGAGATCAAATGGCCAACATCCGCTGGATCACGGAAAAAGGAAGAGAGTTCCAGAAAAACATCTATTTCTGCTTTATTGACTATGCCAAAGCCTTTGACTATGTGGATCACAATAAACTGTGGAAAATTCTTCAAGAGATGGGAATACCAGACCACCTGATCTGCCTCTTGAGAAATCTGTATGCAGGTCAGGAAGCAACAGTTAGAACTGAACATGGAACAACAGACTGGTTCCAAATAGGAAAAGGAGTACGTCAAGGCTGTATATTGTCACCCTGTTTATTTAACTTATATGCAGAGTACATCATGAGAAACACTGGACTGGAAGAAACACAAGCTGGAATCAAGATTGCCGGGAGAAATATCACTAACCTCAGATATGCAGATGACACCACCCTTATGGCAGAAAGTGAAGAGGAACTAAAAAACTTCTTGATGAAAGTGAAAGAGGAGAGTGAAAAAGTTGGCTTAAAGCTCAACATTCAGAAAACGAAGATCATGGCATCCGGTCCCATCACTTCATGGGAAATAGATGGGGAAACAGTAGAAACAGTGTCAGACTATTTTTCTGAGCTCCAAGATCACTGCAGATGGTGACTACCACCATGAAATTCAAAGACGCTTACTCCTTGGAAGGAAAGTCATGACCAACCTAGATAGCATATTCAAAAGCAGAGACATTACTTTGCCAACAAAGGTCCGTCTAGTCCAGGCTATGGTTTTTCCTGTGGTCATGTATGGATGTGAGAGTTGGACTGTGAAGAAGGCTGAGCACGGAAGCATTAATGCTTTTGAACTGTGGTGTTGGAGAAGACTCTTGAGAGTCCCTTGGACTGCAAGGAGATCCAACCAGTCCATTCTGAAGGAGATCAGCCCTGGGATTTCTTTGGAAGGAATGATGCTAAAGCTCAAACTCCAGTACTTGGGCCACCTCATTCGAAGAGTTGACTCATTGGAAAAGACTCTGATGCTGGGAGGGATTGGGGGCAAGAGGAGAAGGGGACGACAGAGGATGAGATGGCTGGATGGCATCACCGACTCGATGGACGTGAGTCTGAGTGAACTCCGGGAGCTGGTGATGGACAGGGAGGCCTGGCGTGCTGCGATTCATGGGGTCGCAAAGAGTCGGACACAACTGAGCGACTGATCTGATCTGATCTGATAGTTAGAAACTTCCCTGACTTCCCTGGTGGCTCAGACGGTAGAGCATCTGCCTACAATGTGGGAGACCTGGGTTCAGTCCCTGGGTTGGGAAGATCTCCTGGAGAAGGCAATGGCACCCCGCTCCAGTACTCTTGCCTGGAAAATCCCATGGACGGAGGAGCCTGGTAGGCTACAGTCCATGGGGTCACGAAGAGTCGGACCTGATTGAGCGACTTCACTTTCACTTTTCTATAGTTAGGGAAAAAATAATCAGAAAAGCTAGTCATTGGTGACAAAGTCAGGATAGAGGTTATCTCTTGGGAGGAGTGGAAGGCAGTAATTGGAATGGGGATCAAGAGAGCTTCAGGAATGGGTTCTGTTTCTTAATCTACAATGCTAATTACGTGGGTGTATATTCTTTATGGAAAGTGCTTGAGCTATGCATCAGTTGTGCCTCATGCATGTAAAATATACATTATGCTTCAATGAAACATTTATTTAGAAGAAAAATCCCTCTGTAGTACTTATGACTAAGTACATGTTTGAATTAGTAATGTTTACATCATCCCAACAAACAAATCACTGGAGAGGGAGTTTAATAGCCTCTGGATATGGTGGGCTAAGGTCTAGTAGACACGTAACAAAATTGCCAGCAAGTCAGTCCTTCAGTATTTTCACATTGATGAGTTCACTCCCAGATCCCTTCTTTGATATCTGGTACCGCTGGCTAGAACTGCTCTGAGGTAAAAGGCTTAAGTGAGTTTGCAGTTTAAAAGCCTATCTAAGGCAGCCTTCTCAGCTCATAATTAAAAATTAGCCAGTGTTCAGCTAAGCCTTGTTCTCCAATAGTAAACCTCAAAGTCCACCCTTCAACTCATCTTTTGGATGGAGCAACTCACTGTTGTTGCCGTTTAGAGTCACTAAGTGGCGCCTGATTCTTGCGGCCCCGTGGACTGTAGCTCTCCAGGCTCCATGGGATTTCCCAGGCAAGAATACTGGAGTGCATTGCCATTTCCTTCTCCAGGGAATATTCCTGACTAGGGATCAAACTTGCATCTCCAGCATTGGCAGGCAGATTCTTTACCATTGAGGCACCAGGGAAGCTCTATAGCAACTCATACTTCTAAGTAAAGTAAGTATAAAACATGATGCTGTCATAATAAGATGACCACAAAAGTTTTTCAAACATATATAGCTAATATATAATGTATTTTATATGTAAATATATATAACATATTATAAATATATATTATATAAATGTATAAGTTTATATATAAATTTTATATATTTCTGTGATACAGAGTAAAGTCAGAGAAAAACAAATACAGTATCTAATGTGAATATATATATATATATATATAATCTAGAAAAACAGTACCAATGAACCTCTTTACAGAGATGAAATGGAGATGCAGATCTAGAGAATGGACTTGCAGACACAGCAGGGGAAGGAGAGATCAGGACAAATTGAGAAAGTAGCATCAACATAGGTACCCTATCATGTGTAAAATGGATAACTAGCGGGAAGCTGCTGTATAACACACGGAGCCCAGCCTGGCACGCTGTGATGACTGAGATGGGTGGGACAGGGCAGTCACAGAGGTTCAAGAGGGAAGATATATATATATATATAAAACTAATTTGCATTGATGTATGCTAGAGACCACCACAACACTGTAAAGAAATTATCCTACAATTTAAAATTTTATATATTCATATATTATATATCTTTATTATGTTATTCAAATTGTATATATTATATAAATCTATAAACTTTAGCAGACACTTGCCTGTTCCTGGGACCTGTGGCAGCCTAGACTAAACCATAAAACTCACATATTAAATAATACCTCGCTTGCCTGCCTTATCAAGGAGGTCATAAGGCTCAAATGAGATGGTATATAAAGATAAGAAAGAGCTCTAACAACTGCAAAATGTCCTGCAGTGTTTTGTTGTTACTGTTCTGAGTATTGAACCTTTCACTCAATCCAAAGGGAAATAAACATATCATTTAAAGAATATTTATAATAAAAAAATATAACGGGATGTCTCATGTTTCCTGTAAAATTTTAGATTTGGGGCAACTGTAAAACAAAGGTGGACCTTAAACCCAGTTGCCTTGGCTGCTTTATCTAAAAGCTATGGCACTTTCCTTTTGCTGCTGCTGCTGCTAAGTCACTTCAGTCGTGTCCGACTCTGTGCGACCCCATAGATGGCAGCCCACCAGGCTCCCCTGTCCCTGGGATTCTCCAGGCAAGAACACTGGAGTGGGTTACTTTCCTTTTAGGTAGGTGTTATAAAGGAAAATAGGATCCTTCCCAATTTGATTTTTAATTTTGTTAGGAAACATAAGGCACGCATACTTTTGAGAATCTTTATTAAAAGAAAAAAAATTGGCTTTGGGAAAGTGACCAAAGATCCAAGAGAAAAATATGTAAAACTGAAAGAATCACAGGTTTACTCTCATAAGCTAGAATTAATCTGGAGCCTTATGTCTGGAATCAACAAGTTTCTATGTTTACCATCTTGATGCTTCAGCACTTTGATGTAAACTGCTCCTGGTTCTAATTTTATTTTCAAAGAAGAAAAACTGTTGAGGCACTAGGGCTGGCAAATTTTAAGCCCAAAGTGTTCCAGTTAAGCTGAGAGATAAAGAGATGACTGTCAGCTGTCTTTCAGATTCCCGTGAGATTGCTCCCTGAAGAGCAAAAAGTGAGTCATCTTCTTGTCTTTCTGTTTTGCTTTAAATTTTAAAGTATGCTGACACTTCATTGAAGCTTTTTAAAAAGCCTCTATACCCTTGGAAGATTTAGAATCAATTACACTTAGAGACTAAAAGTAGTAAATACGAAATGATGTATCAGCTCTAACCCAGGAGATAAAACATCTCACTACACAAAGCTTCTCTTTCTTTCTGTGCTTCCACTTCTGGATTCGATTAGCATCTTTTCCTGGATGGTATTAAAAAATCTTATTGATCCTATGTCATAAAACAGGAGAGATGGGGCATCTGGGGACAGAACAGCAAATAAACATACAGCAGCTGTAAATGCATACTCATTTTAAAGGAAGAACAAAGCCCAGAGAAAACAAGTATTTTGTATAATACTGCATCACTGTTGAATGGGTAATACCATAAGCAGAGGTAAATATTGAAATATTGGGGCATTCTCAGTTTTCTCAAAGATCTGTGGCTTAATATATGACCCAGCTTGCTGTTTCCTGGGAAGCCAGCTCAAGTCATCAGGCAGCCATCCCTAAATAGACTCTGAGAAAATGAGCATTTATCAAGGGACACAGAAGCAGTCACCCCAACTGAAAGGTACCATACATTCAAGACTGCACTTACTCTTCCAAGATGTGCATCCTTACTCAGGATTGGGTTTAATGTCTGTAAGTATAAAGAAAGCTCATGCCTCATTAAAAGTTTTGATCTAATGAGACATAGTTATAAGGAAAGAAACTACTGAAAGAGTTGATGCTCTGTGGGAAATGATGTTCTCAGCACAAGGCAAAGCTGAGTAGACAGGAAAGGCAGGCAGACACACTGCTGTGGAATTGAGTCCAAATACATCTGCATGGATGACAGAATGCACTCTGAATTCTGACTGCCTGAGTGCCCACTCAGATACTCTTCTTCTAGGCTGGCTGGCCAAGTTACTTAGACTCTTTCACCTGTGAGATGGAATAACAGTGAATTTCCTCATACGAGGAGGACTAAATGGGGTGATCCTTGGGAAGCCCCGGACACCCAAAGCAGTGACAGACAGTGTGGCAGCTGGCAGCATTGTTACCTCTCCAGTGGCTGTTTCCTGCATTTCCCTCTGCCCTCTGGCAAGAGCAAACTGAGATGATAGAGCCTCCTTAGAGAGTACCACGCAGCTTCAGATGCTGGCACACACAGCTCACGCAGACGGGGGTTACAGTCCCAACAGGAATAGATGACACACGCACATGGAGTAATTTGAGGGGAGTTTAACACAGGCGCCATCTACACAGGCGTGGGCACACAATGGACCGCATAGGACCCCCAGGCAAGTAACACTGGGTGAACACTACCTCACCCCCAGGCTCATCCCTTGATCAGAGACAGAAGTGGGCGGACAGGGCTGCCTGGCAGGAGCCGTGACCTTCAGAGGGGGCATGTTGCCAGCCCACAGAAACGCAATACGGAGAGGAATCAATTCCTGACTGCACTCTCCTCTGTCTATCTGGTATCTGCAGTACTCCCAATTCTCCAAACCCAACTAGAATCAGGAGGGAAGATAGTCCATAGAGGTCAGCCTATGGGCCAGAGTGTAGGGAGAGCGTGGAGAGGGATCCTGGGGCAAATGGAAGACACTGGCACTCTTCAGCCGGCCCCCCAGATTCAGGCTACTTTGACTGTCCATGTTAATCTGTCCCGTCCCTTCTTTGTGCCACCACACCACCTCTCCCCACCAGTTACACAGTCAGCACAGGGTACTACATTAGATGTTGGGACAGCTGACCCCCTCTAATCTGTGAGCCCCTGGAAGGCAAGGACATTGCCTTGTATAGAGCAAGTACTTAGTGACATTTGCTAATTCTATGCAAGTATCGTAGGGTCTATCAGAACACAGACTTCTCCTACATGGGTACCAATGTCATTTAGATTCCAGAACTAAGTATTTCAAATACCAGAGGGAGGAAGTACATGAGACCACTGAAAGCTCAGAATAAAACTAAGTTATGGTAGATGAAGTTCCAAATGGAATTACATACAAAGAGTTGGCTAAAAAGATTGATAACCTTACTTCTACATAACTGTATGTTAGTTTACCAAGTCCAGTGCTATAATAAGTTTACTGTGAAAAGGTAGGAGATTTATGGTAAAACTGGTCTCTCTTTACCTTGGTGGGATTTCACAGAAGTAAATGCTTACTTCACTGTAAAACTTTAAAGAGAGGGGAGGGTGCATATTTCTCGTGTGTATAAGTAGCACCTCGTGGGACTGATGTTTCATGCAAAACATACTGGAAAACACTGGTTAAGATAAACCAAGTATATCCCCTATATTATTATGGCAGGGGTGTGCCTCAAAGGACTTTACTCCCACTGAACAGTTTTGAAAAGCAAGGGAGAAGAAATATGTCAAATAGCCTTGAGTCACATCAAGGATTCTCAGGAAGAGGCCTTTCCCAAAGAGGTTTGAGAGATGAGTTAACTGGAAGGGCATCCCAGAGAGGCAAATACCCTTCTACCAGGTCCCAGACTGCAGGAAGCTCTGCGTTCAGTAGAGAGAGGCAGCCTAGTAGCACAGCTAGTGGGGGTGATGGATGGCAGGACTTTTCACTGCCTAAGTCTGGTCCTGGGAAGCAGTAGGGGAAGAAGAAAGAGATGGGGAAAGCAGCTGTTTGCATGCAGGGTGACCCTGCAGTGGGACAGACTCTCTCTTGAGGGCCTAGTGGTCTCTGGGGAATGGGGACCAAAATAGGTTGGTGAGAACACACAGTTCCTGTAATTAATTGAAGAAGCAGAGTCTCCACAGGGAATCAGAAAGCCACTCAACTGTTCTGTCCCCCTTCTCAGAGACTGAGGCACAGATCCCCTGTGTGGATTTATTCTGTGTTTTAGGCTGATGCTGCCTCAGCCTAACTGGGGGCCCACAGAGAAGGGACAAGGTCGGGAGAGGACATGATGGCTTCCGGGCATTGAAAGCCACTGTGGGAGAAGAGTCTTGTGTGAGAGGAACAAATCTCTTCAAGCCAAGATCCCACTTCCTATGGTGAAGGGATGATACAGACGAGCAGTAGGAGCACCACTCTCTCTGTCAGCCTAGGGCTGCAGACGAAGCAGTGCCCTTGGCTAGAGCTACCATAATGTCTTTGAGACCCCAGTAATTTCCAGCTTTCAAAAGGTATTGTCGCACACTGCTTCTCTTAGAAGAAAGAACTTTAATGCCAACTGCAGAAACTCCGTCATAGTAAATATTTAAATGTAAGTGTTCTCAATGTGAGCATTACCCACTTGGAATGTATGGGCCTTACACAGGGCACAGCCTGTGCAACTGGATGCAGCAGCTCTCCATCAGCTTCACCTGAATGCAGCCAGAGTAGAAGCTACAGCCCTCAAGTCCCTTAAACACATTCCTGGCATAGCAGAGGAACCCTCCCCCGTGGTCATTTAACTAAGGGTGAACCCTAAAGTCTTTCACAGTCTTTGGATTGTTGAAGACACAGCTTTAAATGGCACATTTTCTTATCCCTGACCAATGGCATTCAGAAGTAGTAACTCCGTGAGTGTGCACGTGTGGGTAAGGCCTCAACCCATATCATACTGACCATATTAAAAAATATCCACATCTCACATAAAAATTGATTTTCTGTTTCAAAAGAATCTTGAAAGGATTTTTATAATTTTGTTTTTGAAATGATGCTACAAGTCACTCATTTAATTAACTATTGACAAGATTTTTCATCTATTATGCACACTTGGGAATTCTTTCAAAATGAGAACATATACACTACAGATTATTTCTAAGCGCTGATTATTTCGATACTAAATTTAATAATAGAGTGACAAAATGTTACATTTTTTGCATTAAACTAGGCAGTTAATTACGCTGATATTGCAGTTTTCCTCATTATGGAGTTAATACAGCTGACTCTTGAACAATGTAGGAGTAGGGCCACCTACCACGCACAGCTGAATATCCGTGTATAACTTTCCAGTCAGCCCTCAGTATCCATGGTTCTGCATCCACAGATTCAACCAACCTCAGATCATGTGTTATTGTAGTAGGTGTTTAGTGACAGAAATCTGTGTGTAAGTGGACTTGTGCAGCTCAAACTCATGTCGCTCAAGGGTCAACCATAATTGTTATCAGGTCTCTTTTAAGTTCATGAATATCAAAGGCCCTAGGCAAAAAGCCAAGAATGCCAATGAGGAATAAAATGACCCAAGTGCATGTGGGCATGTGTGTGTATGTGTGTGCTTGTGTGTGTGTGTGTGAATATGTGTGTGGGGATGAGCATGTGTATGCATGTCATATGGGTGCATGCATGTGTATTGTGTGGATGAGTGTGTGGGTGCTGGGGGCAAGGCAAGGTAGTATAACTGTTGTCAGAACCTTAGGTAGTTTCTCATACAGTAAGATTTTACGGGGAGTGCTTCATCTTCTTCACCTCATCCCTACCACATTCTGCGTATACTATCCTTATTTTCAGCAGGTTTTACAAATTTATTTCTGAACATTCCATCCCAGAATTTTCTCAACCAGCTCCCGCTTTCTCTGCCAATATCCAATGCAGTTAAGTATGCCCATCTGGAAAGCCAGATATGGATGCAATGCAAGCCCAGCGTACTAACCTGGCACTAGGCTGCTGACTGAGTTTCTTGGAAAATTTCAAGGCAGTGCTCCAAGGGTCAGAAAAATACATCATCAGTCATTTGTAACAGACATTCTAGCTGATGAAATATGACCACTGGGGTTTTATCCCCTCGTGAAACCAAACATGCATATTCAGCCCAAAGAGAAGTGGCATAATGACTTCATACGATGTGAACTTTTATAAATTTAGAGTAAAATGACCCTGGACTTAAGAGTACAAATACCTCTATGGGGCACCTAGATAGTGTTTTTCAAAGGCCTCGCCTAGCACACAGCTTGGAAAAGTCTTCCTCTTTCTTTGTCTAGCTGGTGGCACTTACTCACTCACCTTCACAGAACAGGTCAGTGCTTCCTTCCCACTCTTTCTTGATAATAACCATCATCTGTACTTAGTAAACATACAAATTGCTAGGCCTCTCCTGCTGCTGCTGCTGCCAAGTCGCTTCAGTCGTGTCCGACCCTGTGCGACCCCATAGACGGCAGCCCACCAGGCTCCCCCGTCCCTGGGATTCTCCAGGCAAGAACACTGGAGTGGGTTGCCATTTCCTCCTCCAATGCATGAAAGTGAAAGGCCTCTCCTAGAAGATCTTGAATTAGTAGGTCTTGGTGTTTATACTTATAACAAGTAGTATTTCTTATCTCTAGAAGATTCTAGGAATCTTATTTTAGGAAGGTTTATAAAAAGATGTGAGTTAAGAAAAACTATCAATATATACAAATGGTGGTGATGAACTAACTTATGCAACTATATATATATAAGCTAATTATATACATTTATAGGCTTTGGACAAGATAAAAACCTTTATTTACAACTAGTGTATTCCTTTAAAGATAAATATAGTAAAGTATTTGGATAAAACATGACAAATACATATGATATATATATATACATGTGTATGTATATTCAAAATATTAATAAACAAAATTTTATGTACATATTGCACAATGTTTAAGAAGTCCTCGGAGAATATTAATTACTCAGATTGATACTGAGCATCAGGGTTCACCTAGACGTGAGTCTATCTTGTGAAGACACGGAAGATGGCAACCAAACCTTGGAAGGCTGAGATTCAGCTCTCATCTCACCACAGCACCACCTGCAAATGTGAGAAGGACAACTAGCCCTAACCTTCAAGTGTTGCACAGTCTTTGAAAATCTGACAAGCCTGGGTTCAAAGCACAGCTCTTACACTTTTAGTCCTGTGAACCTCACAGGCCATTTATCCTCTCTTATTTGGGGTTTACATCCAAGAAACTTGAATAACAGCAATACCTGCTACTTAGAGGAATGGGTTTACTTCCCCACTCCCTTTTCCTATAGCACTCTAGGGAGACTGGGCAGCAAAATGGAACAAGCTTGGGCTTCTTGGATCAACCAACCTGGGTTCAAATCCTGAATCCATCTTTCATTTTTCAATAACTTATTTTGGTAAGTCGCTGGATTTCTGTGAGTCTCGGTGTCCTCAAAGGAAGAGATGACACTCAGTAAGCATGCCAGAAAAGCAGCACAATTTAACAGGCAGAAATCCTCATCCTCGCTGGGATAAGTGGGTCTTTTGAAGGCTTCCAAGAAAAGTGACTCACCTGTTAGTGATAGCCTAAAAGGAAATGGGGGCTGCCAGAGGGGTCTGAGTCTGAGAGATGGCTATGTCAAATCAGGACCTACCACCATCCTGCTTCTCCCCACTGTGGACTGGCACAGAATGTTTCCTGAGAAGGTGTGGCATGGGAACTGAAAAGGCTATGACCTTGGGGGCCCCAGGGCACTCACAGCTGAGCTCTGCATTGAAGGAAAGAGTCTGTCCTCCCTTGAAGAAATACTCTTCAGTGACTCCATATATTTGCAATTTCCAGGTAAGCCACGCTTCCTGTCCCCCAAGACTCAGGGATACATCTTCCCTCACTTCAGCTAGCCAATTCTTAAATGTCCTTTAAGTCTCAGCTTCTGGGAAGAACCTCCAGACCCACAGAGGTTCCTTAAAGTGACAAGATCACCCCACCACAAGTGTCTCTTCTGTTCTCCCATAGCTTTGTACAAAACATCGTTGTCCTGGTCCATCTCCTCCAACTGGAGAAGGCAATGGCACCCCACTCCAGTACTCTTGCTTGGAAAATCCCATGGACGGAGGAGCCTGTTAGGCTGCAATCCATGGGGTCGCTAAGAGTCGGACACAACTGAGCGACTTCACTTTCACTTTTCACTTTCATGCATTGGAGAAGGAAATGGCAACCCACTCCAGTGTTCTTGCCTGGAGAATCCCAGGGACGGGGGAGCCTGGTGGGCTGCCGTCTATGGGGTCGCACAGAGTTGGACTCGACTGAAGTGACTTAGCATTAGCATCTCCTCCAACACCTTCAGGAGGATCAGGGCTGTGTCTTTCTCTAAAGACCAACTCTTGAATAGGGCTAGGTACTAACAGGTGCTTGAGGGATACTGATGATTGAAAAACAACCTCTGAGCTACATTTTAACAGGGTCAGGAAAGATTATCAGAAACTCAGAGGTGGGGAGATTCTAACCCCCAAGCTTTACCTGCTTCAGAACTGCTGCAGGGAGCAACGGGTGCTCCTGATGGGAGTGGGCTATAAATGTGAACAGAAAAGCAGCTTGAGAACCTCTGACCTAACTTGAGAATAGAAGGGAGTCTTCTTAATGAAATTTGCAGGGGGCTCTGGGGTGCTGGATAGAACCCTCTGGATGGGACCAGGGCTCTGCACTGAAGGGACGTCCTATGCAGGTTTCCCTAAGTGCACCCTCCAATGGCCCCTCGGCTTGGGTGAACTTGGTTGCCCTGGCAGCATGGCTGATGCTGGACCAGGGTTTGCAGGAGACACACAGTCGTGTTTCTGTCCTTTTGACTTATCCCGAAGGACTTTGTTTCCTGGGAAATGTAGCTCAAACAGGTAGAATTCAAAGAAGGAAGTGAGTATAGGATTAACTGTAACCAGAAGAGACAGTCTATATGCCTACAAGTAGAAAGAAGCTTCCCCTCCTCTTAAGGCTTCTCTTTCCCTCCTCTCTCCCCAGACTTAGCTGTCTCTTTCCCTTTGCCTTCTAACCTAGAATTGACATCAGTGCTCTGTTTCCTCTCCCTTTTTGTGGTGCTATGGCTCCAGGAATGGAGTGTCTCCTCTTGGGGAAGGAGACAGTGGGACAGAGTGAACATTTAGTGAGCATTGCCCTCGGACCAGGCACCGTGCTCGGTGCCCTATGGTTATGCACTGACTCTCGCCAGCAGTCCCAGGAGGGAAGTACCACCATCCTCCTTATCATGCTCTATTACTTGCTGTGTCTTCCAGAGGAAGCACCCCAGTGCAGAGGCTCTGCGGCACAGGTGATCTGAGCTGACTGGACCAAGGCTGAACCAGGTGTGCACCGGGTACATGGAGCCACACTGGACCACAGACAGCAGAAGTGTCTCCACCTCACTTACCATTGGCAGTAAAGAGCCCTCAGAACTGCAGCTGATTTCCATGAAATCTCTAGTAGGTCTGCAATCAACCCCTTCTCTGTCCTGGCTCTTGGCAACCGAAATGTGTGGATGTAAATGACCATTATCACCAGACTACAGACCACAAAACTGAGGTACCAAGAGATTAAGTCGTTTGTTCAGTGCCGTAACTGATAAGTGGCTGGGTGGGGATTCAAGCCCTGACCTGCCTGATTCCAGAACCTATTTTTTGTACAATGAACTGTGCCAAGACATTCTTCAGGGCAGCTAAGAATACTTTTGGATGTGTTTTGCATTTAAAGAAAATGTTTGTAAAAAGAGTGCTGGATCAGAGCAGTGGGAGCTATAGGAAATTCTGGCCGCAAAAAGCAGAACTACAGCTTTCTGCTCTTAGTCATGATATAGTAATGATACAGCATAGCAGCCATAGTAATGATAATAAGAGCTAAGAGGTATCAAGCATTTACTATGCACCAGGCATTGTGCTAAACACTTTAAACTGGATTTTATCACATTTTTATGCCAAATTTTTAGATAAAGACATTGCAGGAGACACACAGTCATTACCTCAGAGAGGTTAGGTAACATATCCAAGGTCTCAGAGCTAGGAAGAGGAAGCTCTGTGGTTCAAGGCCAGCCTCCCTGAACTCGAGATCTCATGCTGTACAGAGACAAATGCTACAGTGCAGACAAGACTCATCTGAAATCTAAAGGAAGCCGTGGCCTCCTTGCTGTAGCTGTCATAATAATTCCTAACGAGGAGCAGGGTGGGGAGTGTCCAGATGAATATGGATATATAAGTTGCGATGTTCTCGCTGCAAGTCAGAAGCCCACGTTGTGAGATAGGCTTTTAATAAAAGTGAAGAGACTGACAACACTAGGCAGTGAGCCTGGCCCTCTGAGGTCTTCCTCCATGGCGCTCGGCGCCAGCGCTGCCCTGTGATTCACGCTTCCAAGTGACACAGAGCCTGCAGGCAGCAGCCCTGCAGCAAGAGGAAAATGGATGGAGTGCCTGGGGAGGTTTTGCCTGCACACACCGCGTTCCCTTAAAAGGTCTTGAGAGCACATACAGTTCTGCCATGAGGGCAGGACCACATAACGTGGGGCCTCTCTTTCCCTTATATGGTCAAGTATGACAATGGCACCCTCCCTCCTAATTTATGAAGCGCGCGAGTGGAGGAATGTCCATCAGGAGACATGGGGATGTTTCACCAGAGAGAAGATATAAAGCTCATCTCCCTGGCAAAGGACTTCCAAGACCAAATGGATCAGAATGCATACTTGCTGAGGTTTCTTTTCTTTTTTTTTTAACTCTGAAGAATAAACATTTTTGCTCCTCTCAAATATCAACATTTCTTAAAGCCAAAGAATATGCTGAGCTCCCCCCAAGTATCAGAGAAAAAGAAAAATAAAGCAAGAATTAAAATTTGTAGAATTTCTTCATATATCTATCTACCCCTCCAGCTCTAGCCTTTGTTTCTCCATTCAGTACACACAAAGACACACATATACACACCATATATACAACAATTCAAGCATCTGAAAAGAAAGGACCATTTCATTTGAAGTATAACAGATAAACAGGATAAAGTCCTATTTAGGAACAGTCAGCTACAAATACAAAGAGTTCTTATCTATAAACGGTCTTAGTTATTTTGTTAGAAGCTATAGACCAAGTTTTTCCATTCAAACTTGCTCCTAAGAGAGGAATCAAAAAAGACAAGAGGGTGTATCAAATGGGAAAATATAGGAAAGTGCTTTGTACATCATAAATCATATGATGTCCACAGTTAACTCAAACACTTGTTAGTGTCCTCCTAGTAATATCATTTTCAAGGGACTATTACTTTGTGTATTATATAATACACAAGTAGGTTTCCTGGCTATAACCAAGTATAAGCTACATTGCTATTTAAACTACTTTCACCTTGACTATACCTTACTTTCATTTGGTCAGGACTCTGAATCTATTCGAAGCGTAGGCTGGTCCAAGTAACAAAATTCTTCTATCATGTTTCAAAAAGCCAAGGAACCCTGGGGTGTCCATTATAGGTTTTAATGGCACGTTGTACCGGCAATCCACTCCAGTATTCTTGCCTGGAGAATCCCATGGACAGAGGAGCCTGGTGGGCTATGGTCCACAGGGTCGCAAAGAGTCAGACATAACTGAAGCAACTTAGCATACACATACAAGCTAGCAGGCAGAGAAAGAGTCAGGCATTTTATACACATAAAGCATATTCCTTCACCATTTAAAATGATGTGTGCATAGAGCACCTTGAGTGAAATACTCGAAAAAAGCACTTGGGAGATCCTCAGACAGAGAGTGTGGTACAAATTACAAGACTCAAGAAAACAATGGACCGTGATTCCTTCAGTATAACTCCCCAGATGAGATGTGTTGAATGTGAAAGTGTAGCCTGGAGTTTCAATTTCTTAAAACTAGAAATTCAGAAATCAAACTCTGCTGACTCCGAGAACATGTTTTCACTTAAAAAGGTATATTTAACAGCCTTATAGGATTGGCACGATAAGGGAAGCGCTCAAGGTATTCAGGGCCAACTTTCTACTGCACAGCTTTATTACACAGCCACATTTGAGGCAGAAAGTGTGAGAGGCATGAGGAGAAAATGCAGGAACCCTGGGTAGTTGTGTCTTTTATGCCTGAATACTTGAGCGATGGAGCCCCTGGCTACCCTGGTGTTCACTGTCTTCCCAGCATCTTCACGCTATCTAGGGGGCCTAGGAGGGAGCTTTCAGGGCCATGCCTGTTGCCTACTTTAAACATTTTGAAATACCTGCAGCTCCAACTGAGGAGGTTTCCTTTTGTTTGACTGAAAACTGAACAGCAGGCATGCAAGTCTGAAGGCTTGATCACCTGCATCAGAACTACCTGACCATTTCATTTAAAATGTAGACCCCTGGGCTCCACTCTGCATGACTGAATCTGTATTTCTGTCTATATGGCTTTGGCATCTTTATTTTAATAAGAACATCTCTCCCCAACCAACCCCCCAAAGACTCCTATTCATGCAAACATTTAAGAATCATCAGGTGACACAATGGTAAAGAATCTGCCTGTCAATGTTAAAGACACAGGAGACGTGGGTTCAACCCATGGGTCAAGAAGATTCCCTGGAGTAGGAAATGGCAAGCTGCTCCAATATTCTTGCCGGGAAAATTTCATGGAGAGAGCAGCCTGGCAGGCGACAGTTCATGGGGCCACAAAGAATAGAACACGACTGAGCAACAGAGTACACACGCTGTAAGCACTCAGAAAACTCTGTTGAATTTAAGTCTTATGCGCAGCTTAGGTATACAGTCATGACCCTGGCCCCAAGATATACTTCTCTTAAGATCTGTATCAAAAAGGGATCTTAGGGAATAGCTAATTCAGCCTCTTCACTCTGTAAATAAGGAAAGCAGAGGTCCAGGAAGAGTGACTGACTCGCTGTGGCATCCTCCTGCCACCTCTTAGCACTGTACTTTGGGAGTTCTGGTCTTGGTCCAGTTCTTAGAAAACTGCTTTTTCTGCTATTCAATTCAGTTCAGTCGCTTAGTTGTGTCCAACTCTTTGCGACCCCATGGACTGCAGCATGCCAGGCTTCCCTGTCCATCACCAACTCCCAGAGTTTACTCAAACTCATGCCCATAGGGTCAGTGATGCCATCTAGGCATCTCATCCTCTGTTGTTCCCTTCTCCTCCTGCCTTCACTCTTTCCTAGCGTCAGTTTTCTTCCCCCCAATCTTTCCAATGAGTCCATTCTTTGCATCACGTGGCCAAAGTATTGGAGTATCAGCTTCAGCATCTGTCCTTCCAAGGAATATTCAGGACAGATTTCTTTTAGGATGGACTGGTTGGATCTCCTCGCAGTCCAAGAGACTCTCAAGAGTCTTCTCCAACACCACAGTTCAAAAGCATCAATTTTTCAGTCTCAGCTTTCTTTATAGTCCAACTCTCTCATCCATACATGACTACCAGAAAAACCATAGCTTTGACTAGGTGGACTTTTGTTGGCCAAGTAATGTCTCTGCTTTTTAATATGCTGTCTAGGTTGATCATAGCTTTTCTTTCAAGGAGCAAGTGTCTTTTAACTTCATGGCTGCAGACACCATCTGCAGTGATTTTGGAGCCCAAGAAAATAAAGTCTGACACTGTTTTCATTGTTTCCCCATCTGTTTGCCATGAAATGATGGTACTGGATGCCATCGTCTTAGTTTTCTGAATGTTGAGCTTTAAGCCAACTTTTTCACTCTCCCCTTTCACTTTCATCAAGAGGCTCTTTAGCTCTTCTTCACTTTCTGCCATAAGGGTAGTGTCATCTGCATATCTGAGGTTATTGGCATTTCTCCTGGCAATCTTGATTTCAGCTTGTGCTTCATCCAGTCCAGCAGTTCACATGATATACTCTGCATATAAGTTAAATAAGCAGGGTGACAATATACAGCCTTGACATAACTCCTTTCCTGATTTGGAACCAGTCTGTTGTTCCATGCACAGTTCTAACTGTTGCTTCCTGACCTGCATACAGATTTCTCAGGAGGCAGGTCAGATGGTCTGGTGTTCCCATCTCTTTAAAAATTTTCCAGGGTTTGCTGTGATCCACACAGTCAAAGGCTTTGGCATAGTCAATAAAGCAGAAATAGATGTTTTTCTGGAACTCACTTGCTTTTTTGATGATCCAGCAGATATTGGCAATTTGATCTCTGGTTCCTTTGCCTTTTCTAAATCCAGCTTGAACATCTGGAATTTCTAGGTTCACATACTGTTGAAGCCTCACTTGAGAATTTTGAGCATTATTTTGCTAGCGTGTGAGATGAGTGCAATTGTGCAGTAGTTTGAACATTCTTGGCAATGCTGTTCTTGGGGATTGGAATGAAAACAAAAAACTGACTTTTTCCAGTCCTGTGGCCACTGCTGAGTTTTTCAAATTTGCTGGCATATTGACTGCAACACTTTCACAGCATCATCTTTCAGGATTTGAAATAGCTCAACTGGAATTCCATCACCTTCACTAGCTTTGTCCATAGTGATGCTTCCTAAGGCCAACTGGACTTTGCATTCCAGGATGTCTGGATCATACCATTGTGGTTATCTGGGTCATGAAGATCTTTTTTGTACAGTTCTTCTGCATATTCTTGCCACCTCTTCTTAATATCTTCTGCTTCTGTTAGGTCCATATAATTTCTGTCCTTTATTGTGCCCATCTTTGAATGAAATGTTCCCTTGTTATGTCTTATTTTCTTGAAGAGATCTCTAGTCTTTCCCATTCTATTATTTTCCTCTGTCTTTGCCTTGATCACTGAGGAAGGCTTTCTTATCTCTCCTTGCTATTCTTCGGAACTCTGCATTCAAATGGGTATATCTTTCTTTTTCTCCTTTGCCTTTAGCTTCTCTTTTTTTCTCAGCTATTTGTAAGGCCACCTCAGACAACCATTTTGCCTTTTTGCATTTCTTTTTCTTGGGGATGGTCTTGATCACTGCCTCTTGTACAGTATCATGAGCTTCAATCCATAATTCTTCAGGCACTCTATCAGATCTAATCCCTTGAATCTATTTGTCACTTCCACTGTATAATCAGAAGGGATTTGATTTAGGTCATACCTAAATGGTCTAGTGGTTTTCCCTACTTTCTTCAATTTCATTCTGAATTTGGCAATAAGGAGTTCATGATCTGAGCCACAGTCAGGTCCTGGTCTTGTTTTTGCTGACTGTATAGAGCTTCTCCATCTTTGGCTGCAAAGAATATAATCAATCTGATTTCGGTGTTGACCATCTGGTGATGTCCATGTGTAGAGTGTTCTCTTGTGTTGCTGGAAGAGGGTGTTTGCTATGACCAGTGCATTCTCTTGACAAAAGTCTGTTAGCCTTTGCCCTCCTTTGTTTTGTACTCCAAGGCCAAATTTGCCTGTTACTCCAGGTATCTCTTGACTTCCTACTTTTGCATTCCAGTCCCCTATAATGAAAAGGACATCTTTATTGGGTGTTAGTTTTAGAAGGTCTTATAGGTCTTCATTGATTCGTTCAACTTCAGCTTCTTCAGCATTACTGGTTGGGGCATAGACTTGGATTACTGTGATACTGAATGGTTTGTTTGGAAATGAACAGAGATCATTCTGTCGTTTTTGAGATTGTAGCTCAGTTGGTAAAGAATCTGCTGGCAATGCAGGAGACCTGGGTTCGATATCTGGGTTGGGAAGATCCCCTGGAGAAAGAACTGGCAACCCACCCCAGTATTCTTGCCTAGAGAATCCTCATGGACAGGGGAGGCTGGCAGGCTACAGCCCATGGGGTCGCAAGAGGCAGACACGACTTAGCGACCAAACCACCACCACCACTGCATTTCAGACTCTTCTGTTGACTGTGAGGGCTACTACACTTCTTCTAAGGGATTCTTGCCCACAGTAGTAGATACAATGGTTCTGAGTTAAATTCACCCATTCCAGTCCATTTTAGTTTGCTGATTCCTAAAATTTTGATGCTGATGTTCACTCTTGCCATCTCATTTGACCACTTTCAACTTGCCTTGATTTATGGAACTAACATTCCAGGTTCCTATTCAATATTGCTCTTCACAGCATTGTACTTTACTTCCATCACCAGTCACATCCACAACTGGGTGTTGTTTTTGCTTTGGCTCCATCTCTTCATTCTTTCTGGAGTTATTTCTCCACTGATCTCTAGTAGCATATTGGGCACCTACCGACCTGGGGAGTTAATCTTTCAGTGTCCTATCTTTTTCCCTTTTCATGCTGTTATGGGGTTCTCATGGCAAGAATACTAAAGTGAGTTGTCATTCCCTTCTCCAGTGGACCACATTTTGTCAGAACTGTCCACCATGACCCATCCATCTTGGGTAGCCCTACACACAGCATGGCTCATAGTTTCAATGAGTTACACAAGGCATTGGTTCATGTGATCAGTTTGGTTAGTTTTCTGTGGTTGTGGTTTTCATTCTGTCTGCTCTCTGATGAATAAGGATAAGAGGCTTATGGAAGCTTCCTGATGGGAGAGACTGAATGAGGGGGAAACTGGGTCTTGTTCTGATGGGTGGGGCCAGGCTCAGTAAATCTTTAATCCAATTTTCTGTTGATGGGTGCGACTGTGTTCCCATCCTGTTGTTTGACCTGAGGCCAAACTATAGTGGAGACAATGAAGATAACAGCAACCTCCTTCAAAAGGTCCCATCATGCACTGCCTCACTCAGCGCCCCCGACCCTGCACCAGGCCACCGTTGACCCACACGTCCGCTGGAGACTCCTGGACACTCACGGGCAAGTCTGGGTCAGTCTCTTGTGGGGTCACTGCTCCTTTCTCCTGGGTCCTGGTGCACACAAGGTTCTGTTTGTGCCCTCCAAGACTCTGTTACCCCAGTACTGTGTAAGTTCTGGTGGCTCTATGATGGGGTTAATGGTGACCTCCTCCATGAGGGCTTATGCCACACCAAGGTCTGCTGCACCTAGAGCTCCAGGCCACTGCTGACCCATACCTTCTCAGGAGACACTCAAACACAGTTCTGACTCAGTCTCTGTGGGGTCTCTGGGTCCCAGTGCACACAAGGTTTGTTTGAGCCCTCTGAGCATCTCTGGAGGGTAAGGGGTTTGATGCTAAAGGAGACCTCTGACCTCAGCTTCCTATTATTTTTGAAACCAGCTTTTCCTTTGATTCTGAGAGTTACTCCTTATCTTTCCACTGCATTCCTTTTAAGTAACCTAAAATTGGCCTGTCATTTATATGCCAAGAACTCTACTTGACCGCTGGTTTTCTTAACCCAAAACCATAAACAGACAAGCATTTGATTCAATCCTACAGAAAGGGAAGTTGGGGTTAAATATCTTTGTTGGAAGCAGAAAGGATATAAGAGTTTGCAGTTGGATGAGTGGGGATGCAGTACTGAAAACCCCTGTCTTCATCAATACCCACCACACTACTCTTTCCAGAAAGCCTAGTATTTTGCCTTTGATCCCCAATCACTCCACCCCTAAACTAAAAGGCTTAAGATACTATCTGTGCAGCTGAAAATAGAAACAATCATGAACCCACAACTGCAAAGTGATCCAAATGACTCTTCTAAGTAGTGCACGCAATCTCAAGATTCAGTGCCAAGAAGTCACTGGGCTCACCACATCTGCACAAGTAGACAGATTCTCCTCCTTGTCAGTCTGGGTTTTATCTTTAATGTCCTCTCCCCAGGGCAGCACTATGGTCCCTGACATGCAGGACATCTGTGTGCAATTTCCACATAATAGGAGCAAGGCTTGTTATTTTAAAGCCATAAATGCCATTAAGAGGTCTTTCTGCCAAAACCCATATGGCTCTTTTGTTACAAAGTTATACAAATATTTGTGTTTTCCGTTTGACTTGGCAACAAGGAAAACTTTCAGATTCTTTACTGTTCTTGCTTTGAAATGGCTTCCTGTCTCCTTTTGCAGGTTATTTACTATTTACTGCGATTCTCTAAAACAAATCTAAGTTTTTAAAGCAGAGTTCTAAAACTCTGTTGTTTAAGAGGCCCATCACTGAGTAGTTGCTCCAGAGAAGTGCTAGTCAATCCAGACAGCACTTCAGCACTAAAAGGAAAGATTTTTAAATGTCGTTTTTTAAATTAATCAACAATAAGGTGGAGTTTTTGATGTGCTGTGTTCTATGAATTTTGACATATGTATAGATTCACCTAACTAGCACCACAATCAGGAGACAAAACATTTCTATCACCCACAAAAAACGCCTTTATACACCGTTCACCTGCTCTGGCCCCTGGTAACCACTGCACTAGTTTCTTTAGTTTTGTCTTTCTGAATACCATATAAATGGATTCACACAGTATGTGACATTTTGAGTCAGGCTCCTTTTACTCAGCATAATCACCTGAGATTCATCCAAGTTGTTATGTGTACCAGTAGTTTCTTTTTATTGCTAAGTAGTATTCCATTGTATGGATATGTTAGGGGAAGCACGCTGATTGAAACCGCCCACCCTGGCCAGGTACCATAGTAACCATTTGCATGAGTTGTTTTATGACAGGAGATCCTGATAAGGAACACGAAACTAATAAGCCACCACCAACCAGAAGAGTTCGGGAAAGGTCTAAAGGAGACACCGCCTGTCCGTCCACTTCCCAGAATCCCTCTCGCTAGCATCCATCTTGGCTGAGTGATGCGTGCGCCACCAGGAAAGACTCTGAATTAGAATGATTGGCCAAAGACCACCCGGAAACTAATCCCATCATCATAAAACCCGAGACTGTGGGCCACGTGGCAGAGCAGTTCTCCTGGGTTCCCTTACCCTACTGCTCTCCACCGGGGTGCCCTTTCCCAATAAAGTCTCTTGCTTTGTCAGCACATGTGTCTCCTCGGACAATTCATTTCCGAGTGTTAGACAAGAGCCCAGTTTTGGGCCCTGGAAGGGGTCCTCCTTCCTGCAACAGATATATTACAGTTTATTTATCCATTCATCTGTTGAAGGATTTGGGGTTATTTCCATTTGGAGGATATTATGAATATAGCTGCTATAAATATTTGTGTCCAGGTTCTTGTGTGAACCTAAAGTTTCAATTCTCTAGAATAAGTACACAGGCTTACAGATTACAGATTACAGAGGTATATGATAACGATCTGTTTAACTTTATAGGCAACTGATGAACTGTCTTCCAGAGTAGCCATATCTCCCATTTTGCATTCCCACCAACACTGTAAAAGGGCTCCAGATGTGCACCCTCATCAGCATGTGGTATTAGCAGGATTTTTTTAGTCTTTCTAATCATTATGTAGTGGTGTCTCATCCCGGTTTTACACTTGATCTTAGCCAAAAGGACAAAAAGTGATCATCCCGGTTTTAATTTGCATCTCCTTAAGGTTAATAATGTTGAATATCTTTTAATGTGCTTATCTGGCATTCATACATTTCTTCAGACCAAGTCTTTTGCTCATTTTTAATTGGATTGACAGTTTCAATTCTTCCAGTATGTTTGAAAAATTATACTTTTTCTATGAATTGCTTTAGCACTTTAGTTGAAAATCAACTGGGCATATTAATTTAGGTCTATTTCTGGACTCTATCACATCTCAATGATATATATGTCTATCCCTTTGACAGTACCACATCACTTTCCACTAATTAGAAAATCTGACTCATCCAGCTTTTTCTTTTTCAAAATTATTTTGCTTATTCTAGTTCCTTTACTTTTAAATATAAATTTTAGAGTTGATCTGTCTATAACTACCAAAACCCTATGGGAACATTTATTGGAATTGCATTAAATATATGTATCAATTTGAAAATAAATGACACCTTTGCTGTTTTGATTTTTTCAATCCATGGACATGATACATCCCTTCCAATTTAGGTATTTTTCACAAATGTTTTGTAGCTTTTAGCATATAGATCCTTGTTTGTTTTATTAAATTTATAGCTAAGTATTTTATTTTTCTGAACACTATAACTAGCACTGCATTTTTTCATTTCAGTTTCCAACTGAACTTTGATAGTATATGGAAATAAAACTGATTTTTGAGCACTGACTTGTATCCTATTATCCTCCTTTAATAGATTTGGGACTTTTTTGTGGATTCCTTGGGATTTTCTATGTAGCCAATCATGTCACCTGGGAATAGGATCAGTCTTATTTCTTCATTTCTACTCTGCTAAACTGCTAAGTCACTTTAGTCATGCCCGACTCTGTGCAAACCCAGAGACAGCAGCCCACCAGGCTCTGCAGTCCCCGGGATGCTCCAGGCAAAACACTGGAGTGGGCTGACATTTCCTTCTCCAATTTCTACTCTATATGCCTTTTAATTCCTTTTCATGTCTTATCACATTGCTAGAACTTTCAGGACAATGTTGATCAGTAGTGGTGAGAGTGGACAACTGTGTCTTGTTTCTGATCTTGAGGGGGAAGCATTCATTTTTATACCATTAACTATAGTTTTAGCTGTGGGTTATTTTGTAGATGCCCATTAATAGACTGAAAAAAATTATAAATTGAAGATTATCAATTTTATTCATCTTTTCAAAGAACCAGTTTTTTGGATGTTGATTTTATAATTGTTTCATTGTGTTCAGTATCATTGATTTCTGCTCTTACATTTATTATGTCCTGTATTTTCCTTGATTTGTATTTATTTTGCTCCTTTTTTTTCTAGTTTTTTAAGGTGAAAGCATACGTTATTGGTTTGATAACTGTCTGCTTTTTTAATATAGGCATTTGATGCTATAATTTCCCACTCTGTAATGCTTTATCTGCCTCTCACAATTTTTTCTGTGTCATATTTATTTTCATTTAGTTCAAAATATTTTAAATTTTCCTTGAAACTTTCTCTTTGATCCACAGGTTATTTAGAAGACTGTTCTTTAAATTCCAAATATTTCGAGATTTTCCTTTTATCATTCTCTTACCAAACTTTAGTCTAATTCCTTTATGGTGAGGGAACATACAATTCTTCTACATTTTGTTATTTTTGTTTGTCTTAATGACCCAGGATATATGGTCTCCCTTGGAGAATGTTCCATGTACTTGAAAAAAATACTTATTTTGCAGATGGTAAGAGTGTTCTATAAATGTCAATAATACACAGTTGATGGATAGTGTTGTTCAGTATTTCCATGCACTTGCTGATTTTCTGTCTAATCTATCTGATTTTGCTGTTCTATAAGTTTCTGGGATAAAACTGTTGATTTCTTCAACTAGAATTTTGGAATTCTCTATTTTTTCTTCCTCTTTTGTCCATTTTTCCTTCAGGTACTTTGAAGTTCTGTTAGTAGGAGCAAATACATTTAGGATTATTATGTACTTTTAGTAAATTCTTTCAGTAAAGTGGCCTAATATAATTTCAGTTTTTCGAAGACTTTGCAGTACTTCTGAGTTCTCAAAGCCAGTGTATACTGTTTAGAGTCACATCCATGCATGCTCAGCTCAGGAGTGAACCTAGTAATTCATACATAACTTGAGGGTTATTTTACCTGACTCCATCCTCTTTTGGGGGCTTCCCAGGTGGTGCTAATGGTAAAGAACCCAACTACTGAAAACTGGACAGCTACATGTAAAAGAATGACCTGTGGCAGATTCATTTTGATATTTGGCAAATCTAATACAGTTATGTTAAATTTAAAAAAAAAAAAAAAAAAAAAAAAGAACACTTCCTAACACCATACACAAAGATAGACTCAAAATGGATTAAAGACCTAAATGCATGACCAGAAACTATAAAACTCTTCAAGGAAAACATAGGCAGAATACTCAATGACCTAAATCAAAGCAAGATCCTCTATGACCCACCTCCTAGAGTAATGGAAATAAAAACAAAAGTAAACAAGTGGGACCTGATTAAACTTAAAAGCTTTTGCACAGCAAAGGAAAATATAAGCAAGGTGAAAAGACAACCCTCAGAATGGGAGAAAATAATAGCAAATGAAATAACTGACAAAGGATTAATTTCCAAAACATATAACCAGCTCATACAACTCAATGCCAGAAAAACAAACAACCCAATCAAAAAGCAGGGAAAAGACCTAAACAGACATTTCTCCAAAGAAGACATACAGATGGCTAAAGTGAGTAAAATCACTCAGTCGTGTCCAACTCTTTGTGACCCTATGGACTATACAGTCCATGGAAATCTCCAGGCCAGAATACTGGAGTGGGTAGCCTTTCCCTTCTCCAGGGGATCTTCCCATCCCAGGGATCAAACCCAGGTCTCCCACATTGCAGGCAGATTCTTTACCAGCTAAGCCACAAGGGAAGCCCAAGAATACTGGAGTGGGTAGCCTATCCCTTCTTCAGTGGATCTTCCTGACCCAGGAATTGAACAGGTGTCTCCTGCATTGCAGCCGGATTCTTTACCAACTGAGCCATGAGGGAAGCCCAACAGATGGCTAACAGACACATGAAAAGATGCTTAACATTGTTCATTATTAGAGAAATGCAAATCAAAACCACAGTGAGATATCACCTCACACCAGTCAGAATGGCCATCATCAAAAAGTCTACAAACAATAAATGCTGGAGAGGGTGTGGAGTAAAGGGAACGCTTTGGCACTGTTGATGGGAATATAAATTGATACAGCCACTATGGAAGAGAGTATGGAGATTCCTTAAAAAACTAGGAATAAAACCACCATATGACCCAGCAATTCCACTCCTAGGCATATACCCTGAGGAAACCAAAATTGAAAGACACATGGATCCCATTGTTCATTTCAGCACTATTTACAATAGTTAGAACATGGAAGCAACCTAGATGTCTATCGACAGATGAATGGATAAAGAAGTTGTGGTACATACACACAATGGAATATTACTCGCCTATAAAAAGGAATGCATTTGAGTCAGTTCTGATGAAGTGGATGAACCTAGAGCCTATTATACAGAGTGAAGTGAGTCTGAAAGAGAAAGAAAAATATTATATTTTAACACATATATATGGAAAATAGTACTGAAGAATTTATTTACAGGGCAGCAATGGAGAAACAGACATAGAGAACAGATTTATGGATGTGGGGAGAGAGGAGGAGAGGTTGAGATGTATGGAAAGAGTAACATGGAAACTTATGTTACCATAAGTAAAATAGATAGCCAAGGGGAATTTGCTGTATGGCTCAGGAAACTCAAACAGGGTCTCTGTATCAACCTAGAGGGATAGGATGGGGAGGAAGATAGGAGGGAGGTTCAAGAGGGAGGGTATATGTGTATACCTATGGCTGATTCATGTTGAGGTTTGACAGAAAACAACAAAATTCTGTAAAGCGATTATCCTTCAATAAAAAATTAATAATAATAAAAAGAACCCACCTACCAATGCAGGAGACATAAGGAAGAGACACAGGTTCGATCCTTGGGCTGGTAATTTTCCCTTGAGGAGGGCATGGCAACCCACTTCAGTATTTTTGCCTGGAGAATCCCATGGATGGAGGAGTCTGGCGAGCTATGGTCCATAGGGTTGCAAAAAGTCAGACACGACTGAAGCAACTTAGCTCTTTTTGATCTCCCTGATACTTTCCAACTTTCCTAGGGCTCTTTTTGGTACTCTGACCAGAAAGCTGGCACTTTCTTTACTCCATTCTACCATACACTTCCCATGTCTGCCCCCGTTTCTGGGGGTAGAGATAATCAAGCAGTGGGAAGACAGAAAAAAAAACAAAGCAGTGGTACTTTCCCCGACTCTCTTGGAACTACTTGTACAGGTAAGAGGAATGTTTCCTTCCCCCTAAGTTTTAGGCCCCAGTTAGTCACTTTACTACTACTGTTACTGCTACCCCTGGACTTCTTTGGAGCTATGACATGAGAGAATAGAAAAAAGAGAGGGAAACAAGAAAAATGGGGAGCTTTCTCACACAAACTCTGTAAGAGTTAGGCTCCTTGAACCAGAAGTAGAAGACTTATCTGGAGTTCTATCTGCGCTGACGTGCATGTCCAGGTTTTAGGCTGCAATGAGTTCAGGCTGGAAGATTCTAGATACACACAAAAGGTAAACTCATTATCAGTTTCATAGTGCTTTAATTTATGGTCTTCCTCAATCTGTCTACTACTTACTTTTCAGAGTCCTCAATTAACCAATCCATATTCCTGTCCAGATTTTATAGCTGCTTTCAGTGGAAGACAGGGTATATAAAACATGCATACTTCATCTAACTTAAAATCAGAAACAAGAGAAAAACTTTTTAAGCCTTCAGATTCCCCGGCTTCTCACCAGACCTACAGGCTCTTAAAGGGGAACTGGGAAGTGGAGGTGGAGAAGGCAATGGCACCCCACTCCAGTACTCTTGCATGGAGAGTCCCATGGATGGAGGAGCCTGGTAGGCTGCAATCCATGGGGTCGCTAAGAGTCAGACATGACTGAACGACTTCACTTTCACTTTTCCCTTTCATGCATTGGAGAAGGAAATGGCAACCCACTCCAGTGTTCTTGCCTGGAGAATCCCAGGGACAGGGAAGCCTGGTGGGCTGCCGTCTATGGGGTAGCACAGAGTGGGACACAACTGAAGTGGCTTAGCAGCAGCAGCAGGGAAGTGGAGGACAAAATGTAGGTTTTTGGAGAGCTCCATAGGAGATGCTGATGCACAACTGCCATGGAGAGCCATTTCTCAGACTACAGTCAAGAAGCTACAGATAACCTGCAGCTGCTCAGATTCTACCCCAGATCACCCTAATATTGGCCAAAGTTTAAGGAATTTGGGTCCTTAATCAAAGATTGCAAACTCACATGCCTCCACAGGCCACAGAGGTCAAGCAGCCAACTGGACCTATGACACCAAAAAATGATAAGGACAGTGGTAAACTAGGAAGCCCAGTTCTGCCAGGGCTCTGATAAGCTCCGAACAACCACTTCTATGGGGAATGCAGGTCCAGTAGCACCAGAACTGTAATTGTTCAATAAAACAGTAACAATCTGGACTTTCATACAAAATCTCCTAATTTTTAAATGACAGCCAAATAATTAAAAAATATAACTGCAGAGCATTAATTTGCTCTTTTTGGCCAAGAGAGAAACTGGTAGCATTTCTATAAAGTACTTTGGTTATGCAACCTATACAGCATATTGAAAAGCAGAGACATTACTTTGTCCACAAAGGTCCGTCTAGTCAAGGCTATGGTTTTTCCAGTGGTCATATATGGATGTGAGAGTTAGACTACAAAAAAGCTGAGCACCGAAGAACTGATGCTTTTGAACTGTGGTGTTGGAGAAGATTCTTGAGAGTCCCTTGGACTGCAAGGAGATCCAGCCAGTCCATTCTAAAGGAGATCAGTCCTGGGTGTTCATTGGAAGGACTGATGTTGAAGCTGAAACTCCAATACTTTGGCTACCTCATGCGAAGAGCTGACTCATTGGAAAAGACCCTGATGCTGGGAAAGATTGAGGGCAGGAGGAGAAGGGGGCAAATGAGATGACTTGATGACATCACCGACTCAATGGACATGGGTTTGGGTGAACTCCGGGAGTTGGTGATGGACAGGGAGGCCTGGCGTGCTGCGGTTCATGGGGTCGCAAAGAGTCGGACACGACTGACAGACTAAACTGAACTGAACTATGCATATGTTTAGTATGTGCATATGTGTGTGCATGTTTATGTGAGTCTGTGTGTATTCCTTTGAAAAATTTGATCTCTGTCCTTGAATACCTAAAGATCTCTTACATGGAGCCAAACTATTCATTGTTTGGAAACTCTGTGATGTAGCAACATGTATAAAGTGTCTTTGGAAAGAGCTATTTACCAATTTATAGATGGTTGCCTATGAACTGGGCTCCCTGAGGTGTTACTAAGAATTCCTTTTTCTTTAAGGTAAAACATTAAATGGAACTTGCCGAGATTCTTTTTTCCCCCACTAAGAATATCTTTTCATCAAAACCTCTTCTTTCAACAAGCACCCAGAGGAAATGAAGTGGAGGAAATTTGCAAAGGAAAGAAAAATCTCAAACATTATGTTGCCAAGAATTTTTAATTTGCAAGTTACTGAAGGGTATGTGACATGTCTCATTTGATTTTAATTTCAAAGTGATGTGATCTGACAGGGATAATGAAGTGAAATGTATGCTACAAACATTTTTATATATAAACCAATTCTGTTATTGTCAATAATAGAAAATCAGGAGTTACTTGTGTATAAATATGACATCATATTTTAATTTTAGTGAAGAAATTCATTAATAAATATGAATTTACACTTAATTCCAAGCTGGTTCACTTAAGTGGTAGAAGCATATTGCTATCCAAACTGAAGTTAAACACTTACGTCAGGAAATACAGTTCACTTCAGTCAATCAGTCATGTCTGACTCTTTGCGAATGCATGGACTGCAGCACGCCAGGCCTCCCTGTCCATCACCAACTCCCGGAGTTTATTCTAACTCATGTCCATCGAGTCAGTGATGCCATCCAACCATCTCATCCTCTGTCAACCTCTTCTCCTCCTGCCTTCAATCTTTCCCAGGATCAGGGTCCTTTCCAAGGAATCAGTTCTTCATATCAGGTGGCCAAAGTATTGGAGTTTCAGCTTCAGCATCAGTCCTTCCAATGAATATTCAGGACTGATTTCCTTTATGATTGATCTCCTTGCAGTCCAAGGGACTCTCAAGAGTCTTCTCCAACACCACAGTTCAAAAGCATCAATTCTTTGGCACTCAGCTTTCTTTATAGTCCAACTCCCACATTCATACATGCTGCTGCTGCTGCTAAGTTGCTTCAGTCGTGTCCGACTCTGTGTGACACCATAGATGGCAGCCCACCAGGCTCCCCCATCCCTGGGATTCTCCAGGCAAGAGTACTGGAGTGGGTTGCCATTGCCTTCTCCCATCCATACATGACTACTGGAAAAACCATAGCTTTGACCAGATGGACCTTTGTTGCCAAAGTAATGTCTCTGCTTTTTAGGTTGGTCATAACTTTTCTTTCAAGGAGCAAGCTTATAATTTCATGGTTGGAGTCACCATCAGCAGTGATTTTGGAGCCCCCCAAAATAAAGTCTCTCACTGTTTCCACTGTTTCCCCATCTATTTTTGGACCAGATTTATTATGGGACCAGATGCCATTATCTTGGTTTTCTGAATATTGAGTTTTAAGCCAACCTTTTCACTCTCCTCTTTCATTTTCATCAAGGGGCTCTTTAGTTCTTCTTCACTTTCTCCTGCAAGGGTGGTGTCATCTATATATCTGAGGTTATTGATATTTCTCCCAACAATCTTGATTCCAGCTTGTGCTTCATCCAGCCCAGTGTTTCTCATGATGTACTCTGCATATAAGTGGAATATGCAGGAAATACAACTGAGTTCAAAATCCAAGGAGGGCATATGACTTGTCATATGGCTTGTCACCACCCTAACCCAGCTATCCCTTCTCACTGGCAGCCACATATTCCATTCTATATGTATTTTTCTTACTTTATCTTCCAGGTTCTGCTTTTTCATTACTCTGACTTATCTATAACGTCCACTCACTCATGACCATCATGGCCCCACCGGATTCTTTCTATTAATACCTTATGACCTAAAAGCTTCTGCTCCTGTTTAAGGAGGATTATTACCTGGTTCTTATATATTCATATTACTAAATTCAAGTTTACAAAAAAAAAAAAAGAATCTGATCGTGTTTTAATTTCCTGTTTATGAATACTTTTTCACTCTATTTCAAAGGACCCTGACCAATATGTGAAAAAGCCCCATTTGAGCTAATTGCCCATCCTTGACCTAATCTGTTATGGCTCAAATTCATTTAAAAATCAAATTAATATCATTCACTGGCAAAATCTGTGATGCACACTCACTCTGGTTAGGTTCCAACATTACAGAGAAATTAAAAATTCTAATACTAGATTTCAGACCTTTAGCTAACTATAACTAGCACATGGATTATTTGCAAATAGTCTTTCACACAGAAGGTGTGAAAGTATCAACCAATGCAAACTCTAAACCATACCTGTATTGGTTTGAATAGCTTTCAAATCCACGTTGATATTTGCTGTTTTAAACCTGGACTGTTTCCTTGACAGACTCCTAGGAACTGGTGGATACTGTATTTTCCAGAAGATAGTTCCAGACATCTACAGATTTGTTCAGCTAAGTAAATAAAGAGTAAAGTCTCCATCATTCTACCCTTCCACTTCTTTTGGCTCTGAGCCCTTCAAAAGCAGAAGGTTAAAAGAAACCAAACTAACATCTTTCCCAACCTCTTCATTTTATTTATGTATTTGATTTTTACAAGGTTCAGTACACAAAACATGGCCATTAAATGAAAGATTACCATCACATGAGTGCTATAACTGACTTGGAACTTGATTAAAACTAAATCTGTTCATTGACCAACAGGTCAAATGTGCCCTTTCCAAGTACTGGGGAATGTTTAAGAGCACACATAAACACATAGCCATCAAACTGATTTGAATTGGACAAAATAAACAAAATCTGGTCTAAATGGGAGTTTGTTCAGTTATGTCTCTCAGCTTTCAAAAAGCCTTGCAAGAAAAATTCACAGCTTGAATGTCTCAAAAGAATCTTCCAGGGGGTTAACAGATTTGTTTATTAATAAAAGCTAAATCAGAAGGAACTTAAATTACCTCTGCTTTCACAATATTTTAAAGAGGAGATTTTCATACTGGTTAGGGACTGCCCTAAATAATTCTCTAAAATGGGCAATATCAGTTTGTAAATGTAAAGATTCATTGGCCACTGAAACTCGGAGACTGTCAAATAGCTTCCATTCTCTCATTTCACAGACAGGAAGCCAACACAGAGGAGAAAAGAAGCAACCTGCTCCAAGTGTATAACTTGGTAATAGAATTCAGATTAGAACCCATGCCTTTGAGAGCAAGTTTTTTTCTTTGGAGAGGGGTGTTAATTTTGCAAGAGCAATTGCAATTTTGAAGGCACACTCTAAGATAGAAATTACACTTTTAGGAGTTCATAGTATAGAAATACCAGCACAAATATGCAAAATCATATATACTAGGACACCCACTGCACCACTGTTTGTAGAATAAATAGCTGAAAGCAACCTACATGTCCAACAATGGGGAAATTATTGAGTACAAGATTCTATTACCATATAATGAAATAAAACAGCTGTTAAAAGCAATATAGTGCACTTAAATATTCTGACATAGACATTCATGAAAAACTGTAAAGTGAAAAAAGCAATTTTCAGATCAAAGAGTGAGTATGACCTCATTTTCTTGTTTGTTTAAAAAACAAATAAAAACTATGTGCACATGTCCGTGTGTGTGTGTGTGTGTGTGTGTGTGTGTGTGTGTGTGTGTGCGTACGCCTGGAAAGCCACATACCACTGATGGAGGAATTTTAAAAAACAAAAAGTAACATTACAAAAAGTCTCCCACAAGAACAATAAAATAATCTGAGAATATGTTAGTAACCTGAGGCATATCGTACTCAGGAAAGGCTCCTGGGCTGTAAACAGCTCACGTGTGAGCAGTAGGAATTCCCTGGGTGGGACATGGGGGTAGTTTTGGCACCGCATCGATCTCCAGCAGTCACCACCACTCCCTGCATTCTTTGATGTGAAAAAAATTATATTCTGTCTATCTTGTACACAGTGCTTTCAAACCCGAGTATCATTCTCCCCAGCACTGCCCCCTTCCAACCAGCTGCCCCCTTTACCTATTCCTAGAGGGAAATTCTGGAAAATCACAGCACAGACTCCTGGAAAATCAACCCTCCCTGTGAGATGGAATAGACTAAGACTCTTAATAGTGCACTTTACCCCTGTATCTGTTACAATTCTAGAAGAAGATTGTAAATGTATTATCTGAGGTTTCTCTGAGCACACATTCCATTGCCATAGGCTTAAGAACTGTGGATAAGTTGCCTCTTTTGGAAAGCTTAACCTCAGCTAAGTAAAGCAAGAGCTTTAATAGCTATATTAAATCCCTGTGTTCTTTTTAAAAATGCTTTTGAGATAGAAAAAAAAATTATTATTATTTGAGTATTCCTAGCCTCACTCTGAACCCTGGAGGCCTCTGCTCCCCAGTAAAGATAATTTTGTCTCTTCCTGCTTTTTGTCTCCTCTTTGCCTAGCCTCTGAAGAGATTTTTTTTTATCTTCCCAACTTAATTGCTGGCTTCCTGTGACACAGAATAAGAAGAATGGGAAGAAACAGGTAGGACTCAAAAGAATCCAAGAGATGAAAAAACAGTGGAGAGCACTGGGGAGACATGGAAAAGAGAAAATATAGAAGAAGGCTTCAGGTGGCCTCCAACAATAAGGAAATGGAAGAACAGTATGAGAATCATAGACAAGTTCTGTACATTTGATCCACTTTAACATGTTCTGCGAACTGTAAGCAAAATTTAGAACTGCTCTTCATTTGCTTTTGGTTGTTTCTTTGGATGGCACACAGCCCTGAAACTTGGTCACATGAGGTCAGAATTTATTCAGGTCACAAAATATTCCAAGGGAACAGGCAGATATGATATTCATAGAACTGTATTTAAAAGAATCACAGTGAGAACCAATAGGGAAACAGAGGATTGAAACAATACTATAGAGTAAATGAACCTAATAGACATATATAGAACATTCTATCCAACACCAACAGAATACACATTCTACTCAAGTGCACAGGGAATATTTTCCAGGACATATCATATGTTAGGCCACAAAACAAGTCTAAACAAATTTAAGAAAACAGAAATTACATCAAGTATCTTTTCTAACTACAATGGTACAAAATTAGAAATCAACAACAGAAGAAAGCTGAAAAACTAAAAAACCCATGGAAATTAAACAACACACTTCTGAACAAACACTAAATCAAAGAAGAAAAGAAAAAGGAAATTTTAAAAATTATTTTGAGACAAATGAAAATGGAAGCAGAAAAAGCAATTTTGAGAGGAAATTGTATAAGGCATACACTAAGAAAAAAGTTCTTAAACAACCTAACAGTACACCCTAAGAA